>NC_091175.1:2516725-2719250 GCF_040958095.1 Procambarus clarkii | reverse complement strand
AAATATGGTGATATAGTGATTTTTTCACGTTTTTCATGTAGTTTGATATTACGTAAATATATTCATTTTTACCAATATTTCGATACTATTTCATGTAGTATCACGATATGTGATTTGGCCTTCAAATCTCAGAATTTCGCATAATATTGCATTTTAAGCAAGTTTTCTTGCATTTTGCTTCGTACGAAAAATCATCGAATTTAGCAATATTTTAACGTTTATCATCTCCTTTTTCTTCATGTGATTTAAACAAAATATCATCGAATTAGGCAATATTTTGCCGTTTTCCACGTTTTTGTGAATTTTCAGTCCATGGGTATTATTTCATATATATATATACGATAAAAATGATGCATACACATAATTGATTAGATAATAACCTTAAATACTTCATTTTCAATCATCTATTTGTTTCTCGTTAAAATACTGAGTAAGATATTGAAAAGGGGAGAAGTTCGGTTTTTATTGCATATATCGACGTTTCAGCCGGATTAGAGCGGTTTTACGTGTACATCTTCCCTCGTTAATATAAACGGAAAATCAAGAACATTATAGTTAATTCTAATGAAAACACATTGTTTTTTATCGTTTGTATTGGAAACAACATTGTCATATGTCTTTTCTTGGAACTAAATAATACGAAACCTCGCTCTATGATTTGAAGGTAAAATTCTCAAATATGGTAAAATAGTGACTTTTTCACGTTAATCATGTAGTTTGATATTACGCAAATATATTCATTTTTACCAATATTTCGATACTATTTCATGTAGTATCACGATATGTGATTTGGCCTTCAAATCTCAGAATTTCGCATAATATTGCATTTAAAGCAAGTTTTCTTGCATTTTGTTTCGTATGAAAAATCATCGAATTTAGCAATATTTTGACGTTTATCATCCCCTTTTCTTTTATTTGATTTAAACAAAATATCATCGAATTAGGCAATATTTTGCCGTTTTTCCACGTTTTTGTGAATTTTCAGTCTATGGGTATTAATTCATTATATATACGATAAAAATGATGCAAACACATAATTGATTAGATAATAACCTTAAATACTTCATTTTCAATCAACTATTTGTTTCTCGTTAAAATACTGAGTAAGATATTGAAAAGGGGAGTTCTGATTTTATTGCATATATCGACGTTTCAGCCGGAATAGAGCGGTTTTACGTGTACATCTTCCATCAGTAATATAAACGGAAAATCAGGAACATTTTAGTTAATTCTAATGAAAACACATTGATTTTTATCATTTGTATTGGAAACAACATTGTCATATGTCTTTTCTTGGATCTAAATAATACGAAACCTCGCTCTATGATTCTAAGTTATAATCCTCAAATATGGTTAAATAGTGACTTTTTTCACGATTTTCATCTAGTTTAATATTACGTAAATATATTCATTTTTACCAATATTTCGATACTATTTCATGTCGTATCACGATATGTGATTTGGCCTTGAAATCTCAGAATTTCGAATAATATTGCATTTTCAGCAAGTTTTCTTGCATTTTGTTTCGTACGAAAAATCATCGAATTTAGCAATATTTTGACGTTTATCATCCCTTTTTCCTTCATGTGATTTAAAAAAATATCATCGAATTAGGCAATATTTTGCCGTTTTCCACGTTTTTGTGAATTTTCAGTCCATGGGTATTAATTCATATATATATACGATAAAAATGATGCAAACACATAATTGATTAGATAATAACCTTAAATACTTAATTTTCAATCATCTATTTGTTTCTCGTTAAAATACTGAGTAAGATATTGAAAAGGGGAGAAGTTCGGTTTTTATTGCATATATCGACGTTTCAGCCGGATTAGAGCGGTTTTACGTGTACATCTTCCCTCGTTAATATAAACGGAAAATCAAGAACATTATAGTTAATTCTAATGAAAACACATTGTTTTTTATCATTTGTATTGGAAACAACATTGTCATATGTCTTTTCTTGGAACTAAATAATACGAAACCTTGCTCTATGATTTGAAGTTAAAATCCTCAAATATGGTGATATAGTGATTTTTTCACGTTTTTCATGTAGTTTGATATTACGTAAATATATTCATTTTTACCAATATTTCGATACTATTTCATGTAGTATCACGATATGTGATTTGGCCTTCAAATCTCAGAATTTCGCATAATATTGCATTTTAAGCAAGTTTTCTTGCATTTTGCTTCGTACGAAAAATCATCGAATTTAGCAATATTTTAACGTTTATCATCTCCTTTTTCTTCATGTGATTTAAACAAAATATCATCGAATTAGGCAATATTTTGCCGTTTTCCACGTTTTTGTAAATTTTCAGTCCATGGGTATTAATTCATATATATTCGATAAAAATGATGCAAACACATAATTGATTAGATAATAACCTTAAATACTTCATTTTCAATCATCTATTTGTTTCTCGTTAAAATACTGAGTAAGATATTGAAAAGGGGAGAAGTTCGGTTTTTATTGCATATATCGACGTTTCAGCCGGATTAGAGCGGTTTTACGTGTACATCTTCCCTCGTTAATATAAACGGAAAATCAAGAACATTATAGTTAATTCTAATGAAAACACATTGTTTTTTATCATTTGTATTGGAAACAACATTGTCATATGTCTTTTCTTGGAACTAAATAATACGAAACCTTGCTCTATGATTTGAAGTTAAAATCCTCAAATATGGTGATATAGTGATTTTTTCACGTTTTTCATGTAGTTTGTATATTACGTAAATATATTCATATTTACCAATATTTCGATACTATTTCATGTAGTATCACGATATGTGATTTGGCCTTCAAATCTCAGAATTTCGCATAATATTGCATTTTAAGCAAGTTTTCTTGCATTTTGCTTCGTACGAAAAATCATCGAATTTAGCAATATTTTAACGTTTATCATCTCCTTTTCCTTTATTTGATTTAAACAAAATATCATCGAATTAGGCAATATTTTGGCGTTTTTCCACGTTTTTGTGAATTTTCAGTCTATGGGTATTAATTCATTATATATACGATTAAAATGATGCAAACACATAATTTATTAGATAATAACCTTAAATACTTCATTTTCAATCAACTATTTGTTTCTCGTTAAAATACTGAGTAAGATATTGAAAAGGGGAGAAGTTCTGTTTTTATTGCATATATCGACGTTTCAGCCGGAATAGAGCGGTTTTACGTGTACATCTTCCATCAGTAATATAAACGGAAAATCAGGAACATTTTAGTTAATTCTAATGAAAACACATTGATTTTTATCATTTGTATTGGAAACAACATTGTCATATGTCTTTTCTTGGATCTAAATAATACGAAACCTCGCTCTATGATTCTAAGTTATAATCCTCAAATATGGTTAAATAGTGACTTTTTTCACGATTTTCATGTAGTTTGATATTACGTAAATATATTCATTTTTACCAATATTTCGATACTATTTCATGTAGTATCACGATATGTGATTTGGCCTTGAAATCTCAGAATTTCGAATAATATTGCATTTTAAGCAAGTTTTCTTGCATTTTGTTTCGTACGAAAAATCATCGAATTTAGCAATATTTTAACGTTTATCATCCCCTTTTCCTTCATGTGATTTAAACAAAATATCATCGAATTAGGCAATATTTTGCCGTTTTCCACGTTTTTGTGAATTTTCAGTCCATGGGTATTAATTCATATATATATACGATAAAAATGATGCAAACACATAATTGATTAGATAATAACCTTAAATACTTCATTTTCAATCATCTATTTGTTTCTCGTTAAAATACTGAGTAAGATATTGAAAAGGGGAGAAGTTCGGTTTTTATTGCATATATCGAAGTTTCAGCCGGATTAGAGCGGTTTTACGTGTACATCTTCCCTCGTTAATATAAACGGAAAATCAGGAACATTATAGTTAATTCTAATGAAAACACATTGTTTTTTATCATTTGTATTGGAAACAACATTGTCATATGTCTTTTTTGGAACTAAATAATACGAAACCTTGCTCTATGATTTGAAGTTAAAATCCTCAAATATGGTGATATAGTGATTTTTTCACGTTTTTCATGTAGTTTGATATTACGTAAATATATTCATTTTTACCAATATTTCGATACTATTTCATGTAGTATCACGATATGTGATTTGGCCTTCAAATCTCAGAATTTCGCATAATATTGCATTTTAAGCAAGTTTTCTTGCATTTTGCTTCGTACGAAAAATCATCGAATTTAGCAATATTTTAACGTTTATCATCTCCTTTTTCTTCATGTGATTTAAACAAAATATCATCGAATTAGGCAATATTTTGCCGTTTTCCACGTTTTTGTGAATTTTCAGTCCATGGGTATTATTTCATATATATATATACGATAAAAATGATGCATACACATAATTGATTAGATAATAACCTTAAATACTTCATTTTCAATCATCTATTTGTTTCTCGTTAAAATACTGAGTAAGATATTGAAAAGGGGAGAAGTTCGGTTTTTATTGCATATATCGACGTTTCAGCCGGATTAGAGCGGTTTTACGTGTACATCTTCCCTCGTTAATATAAACGGAAAATCAAGAACATTATAGTTAATTCTAATGAAAACACATTGTTTTTTATCGTTTGTATTGGAAACAACATTGTCATATGTCTTTTCTTGGAACTAAATAATACGAAACCTCGCTCTATGATTTGAAGGTAAAATCCTCAAATATGGTAAAATAGTGACTTTTTCACGTTAATCATGTAGTTTGATATTACGCAAATATATTCATTTTTACCAATATTTCGATACTATTTCATGTAGTATCACGATATGTGATTTGGCCTTCAAATCTCAGAATTTCGCATAATATTGCATTTTAAGCAAGTTTTCTTGCATTTTGTTTCGTACGAAAAATCATCGAATTTAGCAATATTTTGACGTTTATCATCCCCTTTTCTTTTATTTGATTTAAACAAAATATCATCGAATTAGGCAATATTTTGCCGTTTTTCCACGTTTTTGTGAATTTTCAGTCTATGGGTATTAATTCATTATATATACGATAAAAATGATGCAAACACATAATTGATTAGATAATAACCTTAAATACTTCATTTTCAATCAACTATTTGTTTCTCGTTAAAATACTGAGTAAGATATTGAAAAGGGGAGAAGTTCTGATTTTATTGCATATATCGACGTTTCAGCCGGAATAGAGCGGTTTTACGTGTACATCTTCCATCAGTAATATAAACGGAAAATCAGGAACATTTTAGTTAATTCTAATGAAAACACATTGATTTTTATCATTTGTATTGGAAACAACATTGTCATATGTCTTTTCTTGGATCTAAATAATACGAAACCTCGCTCTATGATTCTAAGTTATAATCCTCAAATATGGTTAAATAGTGACTTTTTTCACGATTTTCATGTAGTTTAATATTACGTAAATATATTCATATTTACCAATATTTCGATACTATTTCATGTAGTATCACGATATGTGATTTGGCCTTCAAATCTCAGAATTTCGCATAATATTGCATTTTAAGCAAGTTTTCTTGCATTTTGCTTCGTACAAAAAATCATCGAATTTAGCAATATTTTAACGTTTATCATCTCCTTTTCCTTTATTTGATTTAAACAAAATATCATCGAATTAGGCAATATTTTGCCGTTTTTCCACGTTTTTGTGAATTTTCAGTCTATGGGTATTAATTCATTATATATACGATTAAAATGATGCAAACACATAATTGATTAGATAATAACCTTAAATACTTCATTTTCAATCAACTATTTGTTTCTCGTTAAAATACTGAGTAAGATATTGAAAAGGGGAGAAGTTCTGTTTTTATTGCATATATCGACGTTTCAGCCGGAATAGAGCGGTTTTACGTGTACATCTTCCATCAGTAATATAAACGGAAAATCAGGAACATTTTAGTTAATTCTAATGAAAACACATTGATTTTTATCATTTGTATTGGAAACAACATTGTCATATGTCTTTTCTTGGATCTAAATAATACGAAACCTCGCTCTATGATTCTAAGTTATAATCCTCAAATATGGTTAAATAGTGACTTTTTTCACGATTTTCATGTAGTTTGATATTACGTAAATATATTCATTTTTACCAATATTTCGATACTATTTCATGTAGTATCACGATATGTGATTTGGCCTTGAAATCTCAGAATTTCGAATAATATTGCATTTTAAGCAAGTTTTCTTGCATTTTGTTTCGTACGAAAAATCATCGAATTTAGCAATATTTTGACGTTTATCATCCCCTTTTCCTTCATGTGATTTAAACAAAATATCATCGAATTAGGCAATATTTTGCCGTTTTCCACGTTTTTGTGAATTTTCAGTCCATGGGTATTAATTCATATATATATACGATAAAAATGATGCAAACACATAATTGATTAGATAATAACCTTAAATACTTCATTTTCAATCATCTATTTGTTTCTCGTTAAAATACTGAGTAAGATATTGAAAAGGGGAGAAGATCGGTTTTTATTGCATATATCGACGTTTCAGCCGGATTAGAGCGGTTTTACGTGTACATCTTCCCTCGTTAATATAAACGGAAAATCAGGAACATTATAGTTAATTCTAATGAAAACACATTGTTTTTTATCATTTGTATTGGAAACAACATTGTCATATGTCTTTTTTGGAACTAAATAATACGAAACCTTGCTCTATGATTTGAAGTTAAAATCCTCAAATATGGTGATATAGTGATTTTTTCACGTTTTTCATGTAGTTTGATATTACGTAAATATATTCATTTTTACCAATATTTCGATACTATTTCATGTAGTATCACGATATGTGATTTGGCCTTCAAATCTCAGAATTTCGCATAATATTGCATTTTAAGCAAGTTTTCTTGCATTTTGCTTCGTACGAAAAATCATCGAATTTAGCAATATTTTAACGTTTATCATCTCCTTTTTCTTCATGTGATTTAAACAAAATATCATCGAATTAGGCAATATTTTGCCGTTTTCCACGTTTTTGTGAATTTTCAGTCCATGGGTATTATTTCATATATATATATACGATAAAAATGATGCATACACATAATTGATTAGATAATAACCTTAAATACTTCATTTTCAATCATCTATTTGTTTCTCGTTAAAATACTGAGTAAGATATTGAAAAGGGGAGAAGTTCGGTTTTTATTGCATATATCGACGTTTCAGCCGGATTAGAGCGGTTTTACGTGTACATCTTCCCTCGTTAATATAAACGGAAAATCAAGAACATTATAGTTAATTCTAATGAAAACACATTGTTTTTTATCGTTTGTATTGGAAACAACATTGTCATATGTCTTTTCTTGGAACTAAATAATACGAAACCTCGCTCTATGATTTGAAGGTAAAATCCTCAAATATGGTAAAATAGTGACTTTTTCACGTTAATCATGTAGTTTGATATTACGCAAATATATTCATTTTTACCAATATTTCGATACTATTTCATGTAGTATCACGATATGTGATTTGGCCTTCAAATCTCAGAATTTCGCATAATATTGCATTTTAAGCAAGTTTTCTTGCATTTTGTTTCGTACGAAAAATCATCGAATTTAGCAATATTTTGACGTTTATCATCCCCTTTTCTTTTATTTGATTTAAACAAAATATCATCGAATTAGGCAATATTTTGCCGTTTTTCCACGTTTTTGTGAATTTTCAGTCTATGGGTATTAATTCATTATATATACGATAAAAATGATGCAAACACATAATTGATTAGATAATAACCTTAAATACTTCATTTTCAATCAACTATTTGTTTCTCGTTAAAATACTGAGTAAGATATTGAAAAGGGGAGAAGTTCTGATTTTATTGCATATATCGACGTTTCAGCCGGAATAGAGCGGTTTTACGTGTACATCTTCCATCAGTAATATAAACGGAAAATCAGGAACATTTTAGTTAATTCTAATGAAAACACATTGATTTTTATCATTTGTATTGGAAACAACATTGTCATATGTCTTTTCTTGGATCTAAATAATACGAAACCTCGCTCTATGATTCTAAGTTATAATCCTCAAATATGGTTAAATAGTGACTTTTTTCACGATTTTCATGTAGTTTAATATTACGTAAATATATTCATTTTTACCAATATTTCGATACTATTTCATGTAGTATCACGATATGTGATTTGGCCTTGAAATCTCAGAATTTCGAATAATATTGCATTTTCAGCAAGTTTTCTTGCATTTTGTTTCGTACGAAAAATCATCGAATTTAGCAATATTTTGACGTTTATCATCCCTTTTTCCTTCATGTGATTTAAAAAAATATCATCGAATTAGGCAATATTTTGCCGTTTTCCACGTTTTTGTGAATTTTCAGTCCATGGGTATTAATTCATATATATATACGATAAAAATGATGCAAACACATAATTGATTAGATAATAACCTTAAATACTTCATTTTCAATCATCTATTTGTTTCTCGTTAAAATACTGAGTAAGATATTGAAAAGGGGAGAAGTTCGGTTTTTATTGCATATATCGACGTTTCAGCCGGATTAGAGCGGTTTTACGTGTACATCTTCCCTCGTTAATATAAACGGAAAATCAGGAACATTATAGTTAATTCTAATGAAAACACATTGTTTTTTATCATTTGTATTGGAAACAACATTGTCATATGTCTTTTCTTGGAACTAAATAATACGAAACCTTGCTCTATGATTTGAAGTTAAAATCCTCAAATATGGTGATATAGTGATTTTTTCACGTTTTTCATGTAGTTTGATATTACGTAAATATATTCATTTTTACCAATATTTCGATACTATTTCATGTAGTATCACGATATGTGATTTGGCCTTCAAATCTCAGAATTTCGCATAATATTGCATTTTAAGCAAGTTTTCTTGCATTTTGCTTCGTACGAAAAATCATCGAATTTAGCAATATTTTAACGTTTATCATCTCCTTTTCCTTCATGTGATTTAAACAAAATATCATCGAATTAGGCAATATTTTGCCGTTTTCCACGTTTTAGTAAATTTTCAGTCCATGGGTATTAATTCATATATATTCGATAAAAATGATGCAAACACATAATTGATTAGATAATAACCTTAAATACTTCATTTTCAATCATCTATTTGTTTCTCGTTAAAATACTGAGTAAGATATTGAAAAGGGGAGAAGTTCGGTTTTTATTGCATATATCGACGTTTCAGCCGGATTAGAGCGGTTTTACGTGTACATCTTCCCTCGTTAATATAAACGGAAAATCAAGAACATTATAGTTAATTCTAATGAAAACACATTGTTTTTTATCATTTGTATTGGAAACAACATTGTCATATGTCTTTTCTTGGAACTAAATAATATGAAACCTTGCTCTATGATTTGAAGTTAAAATCCTCAAATATGGTGATATAGTGATTTTTTCACGTTTTTCATGTAGTTTGTATATTACGTAAATATATTCATATTTACCAATATTTCGATACTATTTCATGTAGTATCACGATATGTGATTTGGCCTTCAAATCTCAGAATTTCGCATAATATTGCATTTTAAGCAAGTTTTCTTGCATTTTGCTTCGTACGAAAAATCATCGAATTTAGCAATATTTTAACGTTTATCATCTCCTTTTCCTTTATTTGATTTAAACAAAATATCATCGAATTAGGCAATATTTTGCCGTTTTTCCACGTTTTTGTGAATTTTCAGTCTATGGGTATTAATTCATTATATATACGATTAAAATGATGCAAACACATAATTGATTAGATAATAACCTTAAATACTTCATTTTCAATCAACTATTTGTTTCTCGTTAAAATACTGAATAAGATATTGAAAATGGGAGAAGTTCTGTTTTTATTGCATATATCGACGTTTCAGCCGGAATAGAGCGGTTTTACGTGTACATCTTCCATCAGTAATATAAACGGAAAATCAGGAACATTTTAGTTAATTCTAATGAAAACACATTGATTTTTATCATTTGTATTGGAAACAACATTGTCATATGTCTTTTCTTGGATCTAAATAATACGAAACCTCGCTCTATGATTCTAAGTTATAATCCTCAAATATGGTTAAATAGTGACTTTTTTCACGATTTTCATGTATTTTGATGTTACGTAAATATATTCATTTTTACCAATATTTCGATACTATTTCATGTAGTATCACGATATGTGATTTGGCCTTGAAATCTCAGAATTTCGAATAATATTGCATTTTAAGCAAGTTTTCTTGCATTTTGTTTCGTACGAAAAATCATCGAATTTAGCAATATTTTGACGTTTATCATCCCCTTTTCCTTCATGTGATTTAAACAAAATATCATCGAATTAGGCAATATTTTGCCGTTTTCCACGTTTTTGTGAATTTTCAGTCCATGGGTATTAATTCATATATATATACGATAAAAATGATGCAAACACATAATTGATTAGATAATAACCTTAAATACTTCATTTTCAATCATCTATTTGTTTCTCGTTAAAATACTGAGTAAGATATTGAAAAGGGGAGAAGTTCGGTTATTATTGCATATATCGACGTTTCAGCCGGATTAGAGCGGTTTTACGTGTACATCTTCCCTCGTTAATATAAACGGAAAATCAGGAACATTATAGTTAATTCTAATGAAAACACATTGTTTTTTATCATTTGTATTGGAAACAACATTGTCATATGTCTTTTTTGGAACTAAATAATACGAAACCTTGCTCTATGATTTGAAGTTAAAATCCTCAAATATGGTGATATAGTGATTTTTTCACGTTTTTCATGTAGTTTGATATTACGTAAATATATTCATTTTTACCAATATTTCGATACTATTTCATGTAGTATCACGATATGTGATTTGGCCTTCAAATCTCAGAATTTCGCATAATATTGCATTTTAAGCAAGTTTTCTTGCATTTTGCTTCGTACGAAAAATCATCGAATTTAGCAATATTTTAACGTTTATCATCTCCTTTTCCTTCATGTGATTTAAACAAAATATCATCGAATTAGGCAATATTTTGCCGTTTTCCACGTTTTTGTAAATTTTCAGTCCATGGGTATTAATTCATATATATTCGATAAAAATGGTGCAAACACATAATTGATTAGATAATAACCTTAAATACTTCATTTTCAATCATCTATTTGTTTCTCGTTAAAATACTGAGTAAGATATAGAAAAAGGTTTCGTATTATTTGGATCCAAGAAAAGACATATGACAATGTTGTTTCCAATACAAATGATAAAAATCAAAGTGTTTTCATTAGAGTTAACTAAAATGTCCCTGGTTTTCCGTTTATATTACCGATGGAAGATGTACACGAAAATCGCTCTATTCCGGCTGAAACGTCGATATATGCAATAAAAACAGATCTTCTCCCCTTTTCAATATCTTACTCAGTATTTTAACGAGAAACAAATAGTTGATTGAAAATGAAGTATTTAAGGTTATTATCTAATCAATTATGTGTTTGTATCATTTTTATCGTATATATATGAATTAATACCCATGGACTGAAAATTCACAAAAACGGCAAAATATTGCCTAATTCGATGATATTTTGTTTAAATCACATGAAGGAAAAGGGGATGATAAACGTCAAAATATTGCTAAATTCGATGATTTTTCGTACGAAACAAAATGCAAGAAAACTTGCTTAAAATGCAATATTATGCGAAATTCTGAGATTTGAAGGCCAAATCACATATCGTGATACTACATGAAATAGTATCGAAATATTGGTTAAAAATGAATATATTTACGTAATATCAAACTACATGATTAACGTGAAAAAGTTACTATTTTACCATATTTGAGGATTTTAACTTCAAATCATAGAGCGAGGTTTCGTATTATTTAGATCCAAGAAAAGACATATGACAATGTTGTTTCCAATACAAATGATAAAAAACAATTTGTTTTCATTAGAATTAACTATAATGTTCTTGATTTTCCGTTTATATTAACGAGGGAAGATGTACACGTAAAACCGCTCTAATCCGGCTGAAACGTCGATATATGCAATAAAAACCGAACTTCTCCCCTTTTCAATATCTTACTCAGTATTTTAACGAGAAACAAATAGATGATTGAAAATGAAGTATTTAAGGTTATTATCTAATCAATTATGTGTTTGCATCATTTTTATCGTATATATATATGAATTAATACCCATGGACTGAAAATTCACAAAAACGTGGAAAACGGCAAAATATTGCCTAATTCGATGATATTTTGTTTAATTCACATGAAGGAAAAGGGGATGATAAACGTCAAAATATTGCTAAATTCGATGATTTTTCGTACAAAACAAAATGCAAGAAAACTTGCTTAAAATGCAATATTATGCGAAATTCTGAGATTTGAAGGCCAAATCACATATCGTGATACTACATGAAATAGTATCGAAATATTGGTAAAAATGAATATATTTACGTAATATCAAACTACATGAAAAACGTGAAAAAAGTCACTATATAACCATATTTGAGGATTTTAACTTCAAATCATAGAGCGAGGTTTCGTATTATTTAGATCTAAGAAAAGACATATGACAATGTTGTTTCCAATACAAATGATAAAAATCAATGTGTTTTCATTAGAATTAACTAAAATGTTCCTGATTTTCCGTTTATATTACCGATGGAAGATGTACACGAAAACCGCTCTATTCCGGCTGAAACGTCGATATATGCAATAAAATCAGAACTTCTCCCCCTTTAAATATCTTACTCAGTATTTTAACGAGAAAGAAATAGTTGATTGAAAATGAAGTATTTAAGGTTATTATCTAATCAATTATGTGTTTGCATCATTTTTATCGTATATATATGAATTAAAACTCATGGACTGAAAATTCACAAAAACGTGGAAAACGGCAAAATATTGCTTAATTCGATGATATTTTGTTTAAATCACATGAAGCAAAACGAGATGATAAACGTCAAAATATTGCTATATTCGATGATTTTTCGTACGAAACAAAATGTAAGAAAACTTGCTTAAAATGCAATATTATGCGAAATTCTGAGATTTCAAGGCCAAATCACATATCGTGATACTACATGAAATAGTATCGAAATATTGGTATAAATGAATATATATTTACGTAATATCAAACTACATGAAAATCGTGAAAAAGTCACTATTTAACCATATTTGAGGATTTTAACTTAGAATCATAAAGCGAGGTTTCGTATTATTTAGATCCAAGAAAAGACATATGACAATGTTGTTTCCAATACAAATGATAAAAATCAATGTGTTTTCATTAGAATTAACTAAAATGTTCCTGATTTTCCGTTTATATTACTGATGGAAGATGTACACGTAAAACCGCTCTATTCCGGCTGAAACGTCGATATATGCAATAAAAACAGAACTTCTCCCCTTTTCAATATCTTACTCAGTATTTTAACGAGAAACAAATAGTTGATTGAAAATGAAGTATTTAAGGTTATTATCTAATCAATTATGTGTTTGCATCATTTTTATCGTATATATAATGAATTAATACCCATGGACGGAAAATTCACAAAAACGTGGAAAACGGGAAAATATTGCCTAATTCGATGATATTTTGTTTAAATCACATGAAGGAAAGGGGGATGATAAACGTCAAAATATTGCTAAATCCGATGATTTTTCGTACGAAACAAAATGCAAGAAAACTTGCATAAAATGCAATATTATGCGAAATTCTGAGATTTCAAGGCCAAATCACATATCGTGATACTACATGAAATAGTATCGAAATATTGGTAAAAATGAATATATTTACGTAATATCAAACTACATGAAAATCGTGAAAAAAGTCACTATTTAACTATATTTGAGGATTATAACTTAGAATCATAGAGCGAGGTTTCGTATTATTTAGATCCAAGAAAAGACATATGACAATGTTGTTTCCAATACAAATGATAAAAATCAATGTGTTTTCATTAGAATTAACTAAAATGTTCCTGATTTTCCGTTTATATTACCGATGGAAGATGTACACGTAAAACCGCTCTATTCCGGCTGAAACGTCGATATATGCAATAAAAACAGAACTTCTCCCCTTTTCAATATCTTACTCAGTATTTTAACGAGTATTTTCTGTTTTTATTGCATATATCGACGTTTCAGCCGGATTAGAGCGGTTTTCGTGTACATCTTCCATCGGTAATATAAACGGAAAATCAAGAACAATTTAGTTAATTCTAATGAAAATACATTGTTTTTTATCATTTGTTTTGGAAACAACATTGTCATATGTCTTTTCTTGGATCTAAATAATACGAAACCTCGCTCTATGATTTGAAGTTAAAATCCTCTAATATGGTAACTTTTTCACCTTAATCATGTAGTTTGATATTACGTAAATATATTCATTTTTACCAATATTTCGATACTATTTCATGTAGTATCACGATATGTGATTTGGCCTTCAAATCTCAGAATTTCGCATAATATTGCATTTTAAGCAAGTTTTCTTGCATTTTGTTTCGTACGAAAAATCATCGAATTTAGCAATATTTTGACGTTTATCATCTCCTTTTCCTTTATGTGATTTAAACAAAATATCATCAAAATAGGCAATATTTGGCCGTTTCTCCACGTTTTTGTGAATTTTCAGTCTATGGGTATTAATTCATTATATATACGATAAAAATGATGCAAACACATAATTGATTAGATACTTCATTTATATAAGCCTTAAATACTTCATTTTATATCATCTATTTGTTTCTCGTTAAAATACTGAGAAAGATATTGAAAAATGGAGAAGTTCGGTTTTTATTGCATATATCGACGTTTCAGCCGGATTAGAGCGGTTTTACGTGTATATCTTCCATCGGTAATATAAACGGAAAATCAAGAACATTTTTATTAATTCTAATGAAAACACATTGTTTTTTTATCATTTGTATTGGAAACAAAATTGTCATATGTCTTCTCTTGGATCTAAATAATACGAAACCTCGCTCTATGACTTGAAGTTAAAATCCTCAATATGGTAAAATAAGGACTTTTTCACGTTAATCATGTAGTTTGATATTACGTAAATATATTCATTTTTACCAATATTTCGATACTATTTCATATAGTATCACGATATGTTATTAGGCCTTCAAATCTCAGAATTTCGCATAATATTGCATTTTAAGCAAGTTTTCTTGCATTTTGTTTTGTATGAAAAATCATCGAATTTAGCAATATTTAGACGTTTATCATCCCCTTTTCCTTTGTGATTTAAACAAAATATCATCGAATTTGGCAATATTTTGCCGTTTTTCAACGTTTTTGTGAATTCGCAGTTTATTTGTTATTGGTTTATTGGTTATTGCAGTTTATTCATTAAATATACGATAAAAATGATGCAAACACATAATTGATTAGAAATTAACCTTAAATACTTCATTTTCAATCAACCATTTGTTTCTCGTTAAAATACTGAGTACGTTATTGAAAAGGGGAGAAGTTCGGTTTTTATTGCATATATCGACGTTACAGCCGGATTGGAGCGGTTTTACGTGTACATCTTCCATCGGTAATATAAACGGAAAATCAAGAACATTTTAGTTAATTCTAATGAAAACACATTGTTTTTTATCATTTGTATTGGAAACAACATTGTCATATGTCTTTTCTTGGATCTAAATAATACGAAACCTCGCTCTATGATTTGAAGTTAATATGATCAAATATGGTAAAATAGTGACTTTTCACGTTAATCATGTAGTTTGATATTACGTAAATATATTCATTTTTACCAATATTTCGATACTATTTCATGTAGTATCACGGTATGTGATTTGGCCTTCAAATCTCAGAATTTCGCATAATATTGCATTTTAAGCAAGTTTTCTTGCATTTTGTTTCCTACGAAAAATCATCGAATTTAGCAATATTTTGACGTTTATCATCCCCCTTTTCCTTTATGTGATTTAAACAAAATATCATCAAATTAGGCAATATTTTGCCATTTTTCTACGTTTTTGTGAATTTTCAGTCTATGGGTATTAATTCATTATATATACGATAAAAATGAAGCAAACACATAATTGATTAGAAATTAATTTTAAATACTTCATTTTCAATCAACCATTTGTTTCTCGTTAAAATATGATATATATTAAAATATGAGTAGGATATTGTAAAGGGGAGAACTTCGGTTTTTATTGCATATATCGACGTTTCATCCGGATTAGAGCGGTTTTACGTATACATCTTCCATCGGTAATATAAACGGAAAATCAGGAACATTTTAGTTAATTCTAATGAAAACATATTAGTTTTTATCATTTGTATTGGAAACAACATTGACATATGTCATTTCTTTTATCTAAATAATACGAAACCTTGCTCTATGATTTGTAGTTAAAATCCTCAAATATGGTAAAATAGTGACTTTTTTCACGTTTTTCATGTAATTTGATATTACGTAAATATATTCATTTTTACCAATATTTCGATACTATTTCATGTAGTATCACGATATGTGATTTGGCCTTCAAATCTCAGAATTTCGCATAATATTGCATTTTAAGCAAGTTTTCTTGCATTTTGTTTCGTACGAAAAATCATCGAATTTAGCAATATTTTGACGTTTATCATCTCCTTTTCCTTCATGTGATTTAAACAAAATATCATCGAATTAGGCAATATTTTGCCGTTTTTCCACGTTTTTGTGAATTTTCAGTCTATGGGTATTAATTCATTATATATACGATAAAAATGATGCAAACACATAATTGATTAGATAATAACCTTAAATACTTCAATTCTCGTTAAAATACTGAGTAAGATATTGAAAAGAGGAGAAGTTCGGGTTTTATTGCATATATCGACGTTTCAGCAGGATTAGAGCGGTTTTACGTGTATATCTTCCATCGGTAATATAAACGGAAAATCAAGAACATTTTAGTTAGTTCTAATGAAAATACATTGTTTTTTATCATTTGTATTGGAAACAACATTGTCATTTGTCTTTTCTTGGATCTAAATAATACGAAACCTCGCTCTATGATATGAAGTTAAAATCCTCAAATATGGTAAAAAAGTGACTTTTTTCACGTTTTTCATGTCGTTTGATATTACGTAAATATATTCATTTTTACCAATATTTCGATACTATTTCATGTAGTATCACGATATGTGATTTGGCTTTCAAATCTCAGAATTTCGCATAATATTGCATTTTAAGCAAGTTTTCTTGCATTTTGTTTCGTACGAAAAATCATCGAATTTAGCAATATTTTGACGTTTATCATCCCCTTTTTCTTTATGTGATTTAAACAAAATATCATCGAATTAGGTAATATTTTGCCGTTTTTCCACGTTTTTGTGAATTTTCAGTTTATTGGTATTAATTCATTATATATACGATAAAAATGATGCAAACACATAATTGATTAGATAATAACCTTAAGTACTTCATTTTCAATCAACTATTTGTTTCTCGTAAAATACTGAGTAAGATATTGAAAAGGGAAGAAGTTGTGTTTTTATTGCATATATCGACGTTTCAGCCGGAATAGAGCGGTTTTCGTGTACATCTTCCAACGGTAATATAAACGGAAAATCAGGAACATTTTAGTTATTTCTAATGAAAACACATTGATTTTTATCATTTGTATTGGAAACAACATTGTCATATGTCTTTTCTTGGATCTAAATAATACGAAACCTCGCTCTATGATTTGAAGTTAAAATCCTCAAATATGGTTAAATAGTGACTTTTTTCACGTTTTCATGTAGTTTGATATTACGTAAATATATTCATTTTTACCAATATTTCGATACAATTTCATGTTGTATATGTGATTTGGCCTTCAAATATCGGAATTTTGCATAATATTGCATTTTAAGCAAGTTTTCTTGCATTTTGTTTCGAACGAAAAATCATCAAATTTAGGAATATTTTGACGTTTATCATGCCCATTCCTTTATGTGATTTAAACATAATATCATCGAATTAGGCAATATTTTGCCGTTTTCCACATTTTTGTGAATTTTCAGTTTATTGTTATTAATTCATTAAATATACGATAAAAATGATGCCATATTGAGCCATATTTTGATATTGATATTGAGCCATATTTTGGAGCCAAATTCTGGCTCTCTGCACGTATTCGCAGTTTGAAATTACGAATTTTTATACAGAAAAAATGCCAGTTACTGGGATCAGCGATGTGTCACATTTTGCCCAAACCCTCTTTGCATTTTTCAAAATATCCCAAACATCCCAAATTCGACCATTGAACCATATTTTGGAGTCAAATTCTGGCTCTCTGCACGTATTCGCAGTTTGAAATTACGACTTTTTATACCAAAAATATACCAATTACTGAAAGCGACTATGGGTCACATTTTGCTCAAACCCCTCTGCAGTTTTCGAAATATCCAAAACATCCCAAATACGACCCTTGAGGAATATTTTGGAACCAATTTCTGGCTCTCTGCACGTATTCGCAGAATGAAATTACGACTTTTTATACCGAAAATATGCCAGTTATTGAAAGTGGCGATGGATCACATTTTGCCCAAACTCTCCCTGCAGTTTTAATAATATCACAAACATCCCAAATTCGACTCTTGAACCATAATTTGGAGCCAAATTCTGACTCTCTGCACGTATTCGCAGTTTGAAATTACGACTTTTTTTTACAGAAAAAATGCCAATTACTGAAAGCGGCGATGGATCACATTTTTCCCAAACCCTCCCTGCAGTTTACAAAATATCCAAAACATCCCAAATTTGACGCTTGAGCAATATTTTGGAGCAAAATTCTCGCTCTCTGCATGTATTCGCAGTTTGAAATTATGATTTTTATACCGAATATATGCCAATTACTGGGATCAGCGATGGGTCACATTTTGCCCAAACCCTCCCTGTAGTTTTAAAAATATCACAAACATCCAAAATTCGACTCTTGAACCATATTTTGGAGCCAAATTCTGGCTCTCTGAACGTTCTCGCAGTTTGAAAATACGACTTTTTATACAGAAAAAATGCCAATTACTGAAAGCGGCAATGGATCACATTTTGCCCAAACCCTCCCTACAGTTTTCAAAATATCCCAAATATCCCAAATTCAAATATGGCCCAAACCTTGGGCCATATTAAGGAGCCAAATTCTGGCTCTCTGCATGTATTCGCAGTTTGAAATTACGAATTTTATAACAAAAATATGCCAATTACTGAGAGCGGCGATGGGTCACAGTTTGATCAAACCCACGCTGCAGTTTTGAAAATATTCCAAACATCCCAAATTTGACGCTTGAGCCATATTTTATCGCCAAATTCTGGCTCTCTGCACGTATTCGCAGTTTGAAATTACGACTTTTTATACCGAAAATATGCCAATTGCTGAACGCACCGATGAGTCACATTTTGACCTAAACCGTTCCTGCAGTTTTCAAAATATCCCAAACATCCCAAATTCGACCCTTGAAACATATTTTGGCGCCAAATTCTGGCTCTCGGCACGTTTTCGCAGTTTTAAATTACGAATTTTACACCTAAAATATGCCAATTACTGTGAGCGGCGATGGGTCACAGTTTGCCCAAATTCACCCTGCAGTTTTGAAAATACCTCAAACATCCCAAATTCCACTCTTGAGCCATATTTTGGAACCAAACTCTGGATCTCTGCATGTATTCGCAGTTTGAAATTACGACTTTTTTTACAGAAAAAATGCCAATTACTGAAAGCGGCGATGGATCACATTTTGCCCAAACCCTCCCTGCAGTTTTCAAAATATCCCAAAAATCCCAAATTCGACCCTTGAACCATATTTTGGAGCCAAATTCTGGCTCTCTGCATGTATTCGCAGTTTGAAATTACGAATTTTATTACGAAAATATGCCAATTACTGAGAGCAGCGATGGGTCACAGTTTGACCAAACCCACCCTGCAGTTTTGAAAATATTCCAAACATCCCAAATTCGAAGCTTGAGCCATATTTTGGCGCTAAATTCTGGCTCTCTGCACGTATTCGCAGTTTAAAATTACGACTTTTTATACCGAAAATATGCCAATTACTGAACGCGCCGATGAGTCACGGTTTGCCCAAACACTTCCTGCAGTTTTCAAAATATCTCAAACATCCCAAATTCGACTATTGAGCCATATTTTGGAGCCAAATTCTGGCGCTCTGCACGTATTCGCAGTTTGAAATTACGAATTGTTATACAGAAAAAATGCCAATTTCTGAAAGCGGGGATGGATCACAGTTTGCCCAAACCCTATCTGCAGTTTTCAAAATATCCCAAAAATCCCAAATTCGACCCTTGAACCATATTTTGGAGCCAAATTCTGGCTCTCTCCACGTATTCGCAATTTGAAATTACGACTTTTTACACCGAATATATGCCAATTACTGGGATCAGCGATGGGTCACATTTTGCCCAAACCCTCTCTGCAGTTTTCAAAATATCCCAAACATCCCAAATTCAACCCTTGAACCATATTTTGGAGTCAAATTCTGGCTCTCTGCACGTATTCGCAGAGAATTTGGCGCCAAAATATGTTTCAAGGGTCGAATTTGGGATGTTTGGGATATTTTGAAAACTGCAGGAACGGTTTAGGTCAAAATGTGACTCATCGGTGCGTTCAGCAATTGGCATATTTTCGGTATAAAAAGTCGTAATTTCAAACTGCGAATACGTGCAGAGAGCCAGAATTTGGCTCCTTAATATGGCCCAAGCGTCGAATTTGGGATATTTGGGATATTTTGAAAACTGTAGGGAGGGTTTGGGCAAAATGTGATCCATTGCCGCTTTCAGTAATTGGCATTTTTTCTGTATAAAAAGTCGTATTTTCAAATAGCAAATACGTGCAGAGAGCCAGAATTTGGCTCCAAAATATGGTTCAAGAGTCGAATTTTGGATGTTTGTGATATTTTTAAAACTGCAGGCAGGGGTTGGGCAAAATGTGACCCATCGCTGATCCCAGTAATTGGCATATATTCGGTATAAAAATCATAATTTCAAACTGCGAATACATGCAGAGAGCGAGAATTTTGCTCCAAAATATTGCTCAAGCTTCAAATTTATGACGTTTTGGATATTTTGAAAACTGCAGGGAGGGTTTGGGCAAAATGTGACTCATCGGCGCGTTCAGTAATTGGCATATTTTGGTAAAAAAAGTCGTAATTTTAAACTGCGAATACGTGCAGAGAGCCAGAATTTGGCTACAAAATATGGTTCAAGCGTCGAATTTGGGATGTTTGTGATATTTTTAAAACTTCGGGAGGGTTTGGGCAAAATGTGACTCATCGCTGATCCCAGTAATTGGCATATATTCGGTATAAAAATTCGTATTTTCAAACTGCGAATACGTGCAGAGATCCAGAGTTTGGTTCCAAAATATGGCTCAAGAGTGGAATTTGGGATGTTTGAGATATTTTGGAGCCAGAATTTGGCTCCAAAATATGATTCAAGGGTCGAATTTGGGATTTTTGGGATATTTTGAAAACTGCATGGAGGGTTTGGGCAAAATGTGATCCATCGCCGCTTACAGTAATTGGCATTTTTTCTGTGAAAAAAGTCGTAATTTCAAACTGCGAATACGTGCAGAGAGCCAGAATTTGGCTCCAAAATATGGTTGAAGAGTCGAATTTGGGTTGTTTCTGATATTTTTAAAACTGCAGGGAGGGTTTGGGCAAAATGTGAGCCATCGCCACTTTCAATAACTGGCATATTTTCGGTATAAAAAGTCGTAATTTCATTCTGCGATTACGTGCCGAGAGCCAGAAATCGGTTCCAAAATATTCCTCAAGGGTCATATTTGGGATGTTTTGGATATTTCGAAAACTGCAGAGGGGTTTGGACAAAATGTGACCCATCGTCGCTTTCAGTAATTGGTATATTTTTGGTATAAAATTCCTAATTTCAAACTGCGAATACGTGCAGAGAGCCAGAATTAGGCTCCAAAATATGGTTCAAGGGTCGAATTTGGGATGTTTAGGATATTTTGAAAAATGCAGAGAGGGTTTGGGCAAAATGTGACCCATCGCTGATCCCAGTAACTGGCATATATTCGGTATAAAAAGCCGTAATTTCAAACTGCGAATACTTGCGGAGAGCCAGAATTTGGCTCCAAAATACGGTTCAAGGGTCGAATTTGGGATTTTTGGGATATTTTGAAAACTGCAGAGAGGGTTTGGGCAAACTGTTATCCATCGCCGCTTTCAGTAATTGGCATTTTTTCTGTATAAAAATTCGTAATTTCAAACTGCGAATACGTGCAGAGAGCCAGAATTTGGCTCCAAAATATGGCTCAAGCGTCGAATTTGGGATGTTTGGAATATTTTCAAAACTGCAGGGTGGGTTTGGCCAAACTGTGACCCATCGATGCTCCCAGTAATTGGCATATTTTCGTTACAAAAATTCGTAATTTCAAACTGCGAATACATGCAGAGAGCCAGAATTTGGCTCTTATATATGGCCCAAGTGTCGAATTTGGGATGTTTGGAATATTTTGAAAACTGCAGGGAGGGTTTGGGCAAAATGAGATCCATCGCCGCTTTCAGTAATTGGCATTTTTTCTGTATAAAAAGTCGTATTTTCAAATAGCAAATACGTGCAGAGAGCCAGAATTTGGCTCCAAAATATGGTTCAAGAGTCGAATTTTGAATGTTTGTGATATTTTTAAAACTGCAGGGAGGGTTTGGGCAAAATGTGACCCATCGCTGATCCCAGTAATTGGCATATATTCGGTATAAAAATCATAATTTCAAACTGCGAATACATGCAGAGAGCGAGAATTTTGCTCCAAAATATTGCTCAAGCTTCAAATTTATGATGTGTTGGATATTTTGAAAACTGCAGGGAGGGTTTGGGCAAAATGTGACTCATCGGCGCGTTCAGTAATTGGCATATTTTGGTATAAAAAGTCGTAATTTCATACTGCGAATACGTTCAGAAAGCCAGAATTTGGCTCCAAATTATGACTCAAGGGTCTTATTTGGGATGTTTAGGATATTTTGAAAACTGCAGGGAGGGTTTGAGCAAAATGTGACTCATCGGCGCTTTCAGTAATTGGCCTATTTTGGTATAAAAAGTCGTAATTTCAAACTGCGAATACGTGCAGAGAGTCAGAGTTTGGTTCCAAAATATGGCTAAGGAGTCGAATTTTGGATGTTTGAGATATTTTTAAAACTGCAGGGTGAATTTGGGCAAACTGTGACCCATCGCCGCTCTCAGTAATTGGCATATATTCGGTATAAAAAGTCATAATTTCAAACTGCGAATACGTGCAAAGAGAGATAATTTTTCTCCAAAATATTGACCAAGCGACAAATTTGGGATGTTTTGGGTATTTTGAAAACGGTAGGGAGGGTTTGGGCAAAATGTGATCCATCGCCGCTTTCAGTAATTGGCATTTTTTCTGTAAAAAAAGTCGTAATTTCAAACTGCGAATACGTGCAGAGATCCAGAATTTGGCTCCAAAATATGGTTCAAGAGTCGAATTTCGGATGTTTGTAATATTTTTAAAACTGCAGGGAGGGTTTGGGCAAAATGTGATCCATCGCCGCTTTCAGTAACTGGCATATTTTCGGTATAAAAAGTTTTAATTTCATTCTGCGAATACGTGCAGAAAGCCAGAAATTGGTTCCAAAATATTCCTCAAGGGTCGTATTTGGGATGTTTTGGATATTTCGAAAACTGCAGAGGGGTTTGGGCAAAATGTGACCTATCGTCGCTTTCAGTAATTGGTATATTTTCGGTATAAAAAGTCGTAATTTCAAACTTCGAATACGTGCAGAGAGCCAGAATTTGGCTCCAAAATATGGTTCAAGAGTCGAATTTGGGATGTTTGGGATATTTTGAAAACTGCAGAGAGGGTTTGGGCAAAATGTGACCCATCGCTGATCCCAGTAATTGGCATATATTCGGTGTAAAAAGTCGTAATTTCAAATTGCGAATACGTGGAGAGAGCCAGAATTTGGCTCCAAAATATGGTTCAAGGGTCGAATTTGGGATTTTTGGGATATTTTGAAAACTGCAGATAGGGTTTGGGCAAACTGAGATCCTTCCCCGCTTTCAGAAATTGGCATTTTTTCTGTATAACAATTCGTAATTTCAAACTGCGAATACGTGCAGAGCGCCAGAATTTGGCTCCAAAATATGGCTCAATAGTCGAATTTGGGATGTTTGGGATATTTTGAAAACTGCAGGAAGTGTTTGGGCAAAATGTGACTCATCGGCGCGTTCAGTAATTGGCATATTTTCGGTATAAAAAGTCGTAATTTTAAACTGCGAATACGTGCAGAGAGCCAGAATTTAGCGCCAAAATATGGCTCAAGCTTCGAATTTGGGATGTTTGGAATATTTTCAAAACTGCAGGGTGGGTTTGGTCAAACTGTGACCCATCGCTGCTCTCAGTAATTGGCATATTTTCGTTATAAAATTCGTAATTTCAAACTGCGAATACATGCAGAGAGCCAGAATTTGGCTCCAAAATATGATTCAAGGGTCGAATTTGAGATTTTTGGGATATTTTGAAAACTGCATGGAGGGTTTGGGCAAAATGTGATCCATCGCCGCTTTCAGTAATTGGCATTTTTTCTGTAAAAAAAGTCGTAATTTCAAACTGCGAATACGTGCAGAGAGCCAGAATTTGGCTCCAAAATATGGTTGAAGAGTCGAATTTTGAATGTTTGTGATATTTTTAAAACTGCAGGTTTTAAATATTATGTTTTCTGTATGTTTGGAATTTGGGATGTTTCTGATATTTTTAAAACTACAGGGAGGGTTTGGGCAAAATGTGAGCCATCGCCACTTTCAATAACTGGCATATTTTCGGTATAAAAAGTCGTAATTTCATTCTGCGATTACGTGCCGAGAGCCAGAAATCGGTTCCAAAATATTCCTCAAGGGTCATATTTGGGATGTTTTGGATATTTCGAAAACTGCAGAGGGGTTTGGACAAAATGTGACCCATCGTCGCTTTCAGTAATTGGTATATTTTTGGTATAAAATTCCTAATTTCAAACAGCAAATACGTGCAGAGAGCCAGAATTAGGCTCCAAAATATGGTTCAAGGGTCGAATTTGGGATGTTTAGGATATTTTGAAAAATGCAGAGAGGGTTTGGGCAAAATGTGACCCATCGCTGATCCCAGTAACTGGCATATATTCGGTATAAAAAGTCGTAATTTCAAACTGCGAATACTTGCGGAGAGCCAGAATTTGGCTCCAAAATACAGTTCAAGGGTCGAATTTGGGATTTTTGGGATATTTTGAAAACTGCAGAGAGGGTTTGGGCAAACTGTTATCCATCGCCGCTTTCAGTAATTGGCATTTTTTCTGTATAAAAATTCGTAATTTCAAACTGCGAATACGTGCAGAGAGCCAGAATTTGGCTCCAAAATATGGCTCAAGCGTCGAATTTGGGATGTTTGGAATATTTTCAAAACTGCAGGGTGGGTTTGGCCAAACTGTGACCCATCGATGCTCCCAGTAATTGGCATATTTTCGTTACAAAAATTCGTAATTTCAAACTGCGAATACATGCAGAGAGCCAGAATTTGGCTCTTATATATGGCCCAAGTGTCGAATTTGGGATGTTTGGAATATTTTGAAAACTGCAGGGAGGGTTTCGGCAAAATGAGATCCATCGCCGCTTTCAGTAATTGGCATTTTTTCTGTATAAAAAGTCGTATTTTCAAATAGCAAATACGTGCAGAGAGCCAGAATTTGGCTCCAAAATATGGTTCAAGAGTCGAATTTTGAATGTTTGTGATATTTTTAAAACTGCAGGGAGGGTTTGGGCAAAATGTGACCCATCGCTGATCCCAGTAATTGGCATATATTCGGTATAAAAATCATAATTTCAAACTGCGAATACATGCAGTGAGCGAGAATTTTGCTCCAAAATATTGCTCAAGCTTCAAATTTATGATGTGTTGGATATTTTGAAAACTGCAGGGAGGGTTTGGGCAAAATGTGACTCATCGGCGCGTTCAGTAATTGGCATATTTTGGTAAAAAAAAGTCGTAATTTTAAACTGCAAATACGTGCAGAGAGCCAGAATTTGGCTACAAAATATGGTTCAAGCGTCGAATTTGGGATGTTTGTGATATTTTTAAAACTTCGGGAGGGTTTGGGCAAAATGTGTCCCATCGCTGATCCCAGTAATTGGCATATATTCGGTATAAAAATTCGTATTTTCAAACTGCGAATACGTGCAGAGATCCAGAGTTTGGTTCCAAAATATGGCTCAAGAGTGGAATTTGGGATGTTTGAGATATTTTCAAAACTGCAGGGTGAATTTGGGCAAACTGTGACCCATCGCCGCTCACAGTATTTGGCATATTTTCGGTGTAAAATTCGTAATTTAAAACTGCGAAAACGTGCCGAGAGCCAGAATTTGGCGCCAAAATATGTTTCAAGGGTCGAATTTGGGATGTTTGGGATATTTTGAAAACTGCAGGAACGGTTTAGGTCAAAATGTGACTCATCGGTGCGTTCAGCAATTGGCATATTTTCGGTATAAAAAGTCGTAATTTCAAACTGCGAATACGTGCAGAGAGCCAGAATTTGGCTCCTTAATATGGCCCAAGCGTCGAATTTGGGATATTTGGGATATTTTGAAAACTGTAGGGAGGGTTTGGGCAAAATGTGATCCATTGCCGCTTTCAGTAATTGGCATTTTTTCTGTATAAAAAGTCGTATTTTCAAACTGCGAGAACGTTCAGAGAGCCAGAATTTGGCTCCAAAATATGGTTCAAGAGTCGAATTTTGGATGTTTGTGATATTTTTAAAACTACAGGGAGGGTTTGGGCAAAATGTGACCCATCGCTGATCCCAGTAATTGGCATATATTCGGTATAAAAATCATAATTTCAAACTGCGAATACATGCAGAGAGCGAGAATTTTGCTCCAAAATATTGCTCAAGCGTCAAATTTGGGATGTTTTGGATATTTTGAAAACTGCAGGGAGGGTTTGGGAAAAATGTGATCCATCGCCGCTTTCAGTAATTGGCATTTTTTCTGTAAAAAAAGTCGTAATTTCAAACTGCGTATACGTGCAGAGAGTCAGAATTTGGCTCCAAATTATGGTTCAAGAGTCGAATTTGGGATGTTTGTGATATTAGTAAAACTGCAGGGAGGGTTTGGGCAAAATGTGATCCATCGCCACTTTCAATAACTGGCATATTTTCGGTATAAAAAGTCGTAATTTCATTCTGCGATTACGTGCCGAGAGCCAGAAATCGGTTCCAAAATATTCCTCAAGGGTCATATTTGGGATGTTTTGGATATTTCGAAAACTGCAGAGGGGTTTGGACAAAATGTGACCCATCGTCGCTTTCAGTAATTGGTATATTTTTGGTATAAAATTCCAAATTTCAAACTGCGAATACGTGCAGAGAGCCAGAATTAGGCTCCAAAATATGGTTCAAGGATCGAATTTGGGATGTTTTGGATATTTTGAAAAATGCAGAGAGGGTTTGGGCAAAATGTGACCCATCGCTGATCCCAGTAACTGGCATATATTCGGTATAAAAAGTCGTAATTTCAAACTGCGAATACTTGCGGAGAGCCAGAATTTGGCTCCAAAATACGGTTCAAGGGTCGAATTTGGGATTTTTGGGATATTTTGAAAACTGCAGAGAGGGTTTGGGCAAACTGTGATCCATCGCCGCTTTCAGTAATTGGCATTTTTTCTGTATAAAAATTCGTAATTTCAAACTGCGAATACGTGCAGAGAGCCAGAATTTGGCTCCAAAATATGGCTCAAGCGTCGAATTTGGGATGTTTGGAATATTTTCAAAACTGCAGGGTGGGTTTGGCCAAACTGTGACCCACCGATGCTCTCAGTAATTGGCATATTTTCGTTATAAAATTCGTAATTTCAAACTGCGAATACATGCAGAGAGCCAGAATTTGGCTCTTATATATGGCCCAAGTGTCGAATTTGGGATGTTTGGGATATTTTGAAAACTGCAGGGAGGGTTTGGGCAAAATGAGATCCATCGCCGCTTTCAGTAATTGGCATTTTTTCTGTATAAAAAGTCGTATTTTCAAATAGCAAATACGTGCAGAGAGCCAGAATTTGGCTCCAAAATATGGTTCAAGAGTCGAATTTTGGATGTTTGTGATATTTTTAAAACTGCAGGGAGGGTTTGGGCAAAATGTGACCCATCGCTGATCCCAGTAATTGGCATATATTCGGTAAAAAAATCATAATTTCAAACTGCGAATACATGCAGAGAGCGAGAATTTTGCTCCAAAATATTGCTCAAGCTTCAAATTTATGATGTTTAGGATATTTTGAAAACTGCAGGGAGGGTTTGGGCAAAATGTGACTCATCGGCGCGTTCAGTAATTGGCATATTTTGGTAAAAAAAGTCGTAATTTTAAACTGCGAATACGTGCAGAGAACCAGAATTTGGCTACAAAATATGGTTCAAGCGTCGAATTTGGGATGTTTGTGATATTTTAAAAACTTCGGGAGGGTTTGGGCAAAATGTGACCCATCGCTGATCCCAGTAATTGGCATATATTCGGTATAAAAATTCGTATTTTCAAACTGCGAATACGTGCAGAGAGCCAGAATTTGGCTCCAAAATATGGCTCAAGCGTCGAATTTCGGATGTTTGGAATATTTTCAAAACTGCAGGGTGGGTTTGGCCAAACTGTGACCCATCGATGCTCCCAGTAATTGGCATATTTTCGTTATAAAATTCGTAATTTCAAACTGCGAATACATGCAGAGAGCCAGAATTTGGCTCTTATATATGGCCCAAGTGTCGAATTTGGGATGTTTGGGATATTTTGAAAACTGCAGGGAGGGTTTGGGCAAAATGAGATCCATCGCCGTTTTCAGTAATTGGCATTTTTTCTGTATAAAAAGTCGTATTTTCAAATAGCAAATACGTGCAGAGAGCCAGAATTTGGCTCCAAAATATGGTTCAAGAGTCGAATTTTGGATGTTTGTGATATTTTTAAAACTGCAGGGAGGGTTTGGGCAAAATGTGACCCATCGCTGATCCCAGTAATTGGCATATATTCGGTATAAAAATCATAATTTCAAACTGCGAATACATGCAGAGAGCGAGAATTTTGCTCCAAAATATTGCTCAAGCTTCAAATTTATGATGTTTTGGATATTTTGAAAACTGCAGGGAGGGTTTGGGCAAAATGTGACTCATCGGCGCGTTCAGTAATTGGCATATTTTGGTAAAAAAAGTCGTAATTTTAAACTGCGAATACGTGCAGAGAGCCAGAATTTGGCTACAAAATATGGTTCAAGCGTCGAATTTGGGATGTTTGTAATATTTTTAAAACTTCGGGAGGGTTTGGGCAAAATGTGACTCATCGCTGATCCCAGTAATTGGCATATATTCGGTATAAAAATTCGTATTTTCAAACTGCGAATACGTGCAGAGATCCAGAGTTTGGTTCCAAAATATGGCTCAAGAGTGGAATTTGGGATGTTTGAGATATTTTCAAAACTGCAGGGTGAATTTGGGCAAACTGTGACCCATCGCCGCTCACAGTAATTGGCATATTTTAGGTGTAAAATTCGTAATTTAAAACTGCGAAAACGTGCCGAGAGCCAGAATTTGGCGCCAAAATATGTTTCAAGGGTCGAATTTGGGATGTTTGGGATATTTTGAAAACTGCAGGAACGGTTTAGGTCAAAATGTGACTCATCGGTGCGTTCAGCAATTGGCATATTTTCGGTATAAAAAGTCGTAATTTCAAACTGCGAATACGTGCAGAGAGCCAGAATTTGGCGATAAAATATGGCTCAAGCGTCAAATTTGGGATGTTTGGAATATTTTCAAAACTGCAGCGTGGGTTTGATCAAACTGTGACCCATCGCCGCTCTCAGTAATTGGCATATTTTTGTTATAAAATTCGTAATTTCAAACTGCGAATACATGCAGAGAGCCAGAATTTGGCTCCTTAATATGGCCCAAGGTTTGGGCCATATTTGAATTTGGGATATTTGGGATATTTTGAAAACTGTAGGGAGGGTTTGGGCAAAATGTGATCCATTGCCGCTTTCAGTAATTGGCATTTTTTCTGTATAAAAAGTCGTATTTTCAAACTGCGAGAACGTTCAGAGAGCCAGAATTTGGCTCCAAAATATGGTTCAAGAGTCGAATTTTGGATGTTTGTGATATTTTTAAAACTACAGGGAGGGTTTGGGCAAAATGTGACCCATCGCTGATCCCAGTAATTGGCATATATTCGGTATAAAAATCATAATTTCAAACTGCGAATACATGCAGAGAGCGAGAATTTTGCTCCAAAATATTGCTCAAGCGTCAAATTTGGGATGTTTTGGATATTTTGTAAACTGCAGGGAGGGTTTGGGAAAAATGTGATCCATCGCCGCTTTCAGTAATTGGCATTTTTTCTGTAAAAAAAGTCGTAATTTCAAACTGCGAATACGTGCAGAGAGTCAGAATTTGGCTCCAAATTATGGTTCAAGAGTCGAATTTGGGATGTTTGTGATATTATTAAAACTGCAGGGAGAGTTTGGGCAAAATGTGATCCATCGCCACTTTCAATAACTGGCATATTTTCGGTATAAAAAGTCGTAATTTCATTCTGCGAATACGTGCAGAGAGCCAGAAATTGGTTCCAAAATATTCCTCAAGGGTCGTATTTGGGATGTTTTGGATATTTCGAAAACTGCAGACGGGTTTGGGCAAAATGTGACCCATAGTCGCTTTCAGTAATTGGTATATTTTTGGTATAAAAAGTCGTAATTTCAAACTGCGAATACGTGCAGAGAGCCAGAATTTGACTCCAAAATATGGTTCAATGGTCGAATTTGGGATGTTTGGGATATTTTGAAAAATGCAAAGAGGGTTTGGGCAAAATGTGACCCATCGCTGATCCCAGTAACTGGCATTTTTTCTGTATAAAAATTCGTAATTTCAAACTGCGAATACGTGCAGAGAGCCAGAATTTGGCTCCAAAATATGGCTCAATATCAATATCAAAATATGGCTCAATATGGCATCATTTTTATCGTATATTTAATGAATTAATAACAATAAACTGAAAATTCACAAAAATGTGGAAAACGGCAAAATATTGCCTAATTCGATGATATTATGTTTAAATCACATAAAGGAATGGGCATGATAAACGTCAAAATATTCCTAAATTTGATGATTTTTCGTTCGAAACAAAATGCAAGAAAACTTGCTTAAAATGCAATATTATGCAAAATTCCGATATTTGAAGGCCAAATCACATATACAACATGAAATTGTATCGAAATATTGGTAAAAATGAATATATTTACGTAATATCAAACTACATGAAAACGTGAAAAAAGTCACTATTTAACCATATTTGAGGATTTTAACTTCAAATCATAGAGCGAGGTTTCGTATTATTTAGATCCAAGAAAAGACATATGACAATGTTGTTTCCAATACAAATGATAAAAATCAATGTGTTTTCATTAGAATTAACTAAAATGTTCCTGGTTTTCCGTTTATATTACCGTTGGAAGATGTACACGAAAACCGCTCTATTCCGGCTGAAACGTCGATATATGCAATAAAAACAGAACTTCTTCCCTTTTCAATATCTTACTCTGTGTTTTAACGAGAAACAAATGGTTGATTGAAAATGAAGTATTTAAGGTTATTATCTAATCAATTATGTGTTTGCATCATTTTTATCGTATATTTAATGAATTAATAACAATAAACTGAAAATTCACAAAAATGTGGAAAACGGCAAAATATTGCCTAATTCGATGATATTATGTTTAAATCACATAAAGGAATGGGCATGATAAACGTCAAAATATTCCTAAATTTGATGATTTTTCGTTCGAAACAAAATGCAAGAAAACTTGCTTAAAATGCAATATTATGCAAAATTCCGATATTTGAAGGCCAAATCACATATACAACATGAAATTGTATCGAAATATTGGTAAAAATGAATATATTTACGTAATATCAAACTACATGAAAACGTGAAAAAAGTCACTATTTAACCATATTTGAGGATTTTAACTTCAAATCATAGAGCGAGGTTTCGTATTATTTAGATCCAAGAAAAGACATATGACAATGTTGTTTCCAATACAAATGATAAAAATCAATGTGTTTTCATTAGAAATAACTAAAATGTTCCTGATTTTCCGTTTATATTACCGTTGGAAGATGTACACGAAAACCGCTCTATTCCGGCTGAAACGTCGATATATGCAATAAAAACAGAACTTCTTCCCTTTTCAATATCTTACTCAGTATTTTACGAGAAACAAATAGTTGATTGAAAATGAAGTACTTAAGGTTATTATCTAATCAATTATGTGTTTGCATCATTTTTATCGTATATATAATGAATTAATACCAATAAACTGAAAATTCACAAAAACGTGGAAAAACGGCAAAATATTACCTAATTCGATGATATTTTGTTTAAATCACATAAAGAAAAAGGGGATGATAAACGTCAAAATATTGCTAAATTCGATGATTTTTCGTACGAAACAAAATGCAAGAAAACTTGCTTAAAATGCAATATTATGCGAAATTCTGAGATTTGAAAGCCAAATCACATATCGTGATACTACATGAAATAGTATCGAAATATTGGTAAAAATGAATATATTTACGTAATATCAAACGACATGAAAAACGTGAAAAAAGTCACTTTTTTACCATATTTGAGGATTTTAACTTCATATCATAGAGCGAGGTTTCGTATTATTTAGATCCAAGAAAAGACAAATGACAATGTTGTTTCCAATACAAATGATAAAAAACAATGTATTTTCATTAGAACTAACTAAAATGTTCTTGATTTTCCGTTTATATTACCGATGGAAGATATACACGTAAAACCGCTCTAATCCTGCTGAAACGTCGATATATGCAATAAAACCCGAACTTCTCCTCTTTTCAATATCTTACTCAGTATTTTAACGAGAATTGAAGTATTTAAGGTTATTATCTAATCAATTATGTGTTTGCATCATTTTTATCGTATATATAATGAATTAATACCCATAGACTGAAAATTCACAAAAACGTGGAAAAACGGCAAAATATTGCCTAATTCGATGATATTTTGTTTAAATCACATGAAGGAAAAGGAGATGATAAACGTCAAAATATTGCTAAATTCGATGATTTTTCGTACGAAACAAAATGCAAGAAAACTTGCTTAAAATGCAATATTATGCGAAATTCTGAGATTTGAAGGCCAAATCACATATCGTGATACTACATGAAATAGTATCGAAATATTGGTAAAAATGAATATATTTACGTAATATCAAATTACATGAAAAACGTGAAAAAAGTCACTATTTTACCATATTTGAGGATTTTAACTACAAATCATAGAGCAAGGTTTCGTATTATTTAGATAAAAGAAATGACATATGTCAATGTTGTTTCCAATACAAATGATAAAAACTAATATGTTTTCATTAGAATTAACTAAAATGTTCCTGATTTTCCGTTTATATTACCGATGGAAGATGTATACGTAAAACCGCTCTAATCCGGATGAAACGTCGATATATGCAATAAAAACCGAAGTTCTCCCCTTTACAATATCCTACTCATATTTTAATATATATCATATTTTAACGAGAAACAAATGGTTGATTGAAAATGAAGTATTTAAAATTAATTTCTAATCAATTATGTGTTTGCTTCATTTTTATCGTATATATAATGAATTAATACCCATAGACTGAAAATTCACAAAAACGTGGAAAAATGGCAAAATATTGCCTAATTTGATGATATTTTGTTTAAATCACATAAAGGAAAAGGGGGATGATAAACGTCAAAATATTGCTAAATTCGATGATTTTTCGTACGAAACAAAATGCAAGAAAACTTGCTTAAAATGCAATATTATGCGAAATTCTGAGATTTGAAGGCCAAATCACATATCGTGATACTACATGAAATAGTATCGAAATATTGGTAAAAATGAATATATTTACGTAATATCAAATTACATGAAAAACGTGAAAAAAGTCACTATTTTACCATATTTGAGGATTTTAACTACAAATCATAGAGCAAGGTTTCGTATTATTTAGATAAAAGAAATGACATATGTCAATGTTGTTTCCAATACAAATGATAAAAACTAATATGTTTTCATTAGAATTAACTAAAATGTTCCTGATTTTCCGTTTATATTACCGATGGAAGATGTATACGTAAAACCGCTCTAATCCGGATGAAACGTCGATATATGCAATAAAAACCGAAGTTCTCCCCTTTACAATATCCTACTCATATTTTAATATATATCATATTTTAACGAGAAACAAATGGTTGATTGAAAATGAAGTATTTAAAATTAATTTCTAATCAATTATGTGTTTGCTTCATTTTTATCGTATATATAATGAATTAATACCCATAGACTGAAAATTCACAAAAACGTGGAAAAATGGCAAAATATTGCCTAATTTGATGATATTTTGTTTAAATCACATAAAGGAAAAGGGGGATGATAAACGTCAAAATATTGCTAAATTCGATGATTTTTCGTACGAAACAAAATGCAAGAAAACTTGCTTAAAATGCAATATTATGCGAAATTCTGAGATTTGAAGGCCAAATCACATACCGTGATACTACATGAAATAGTATCGAAATATTGGTAAAAATGAATATATTTACGTAATATCAAACTACATGATTAACGTGAAAAGTCACTATTTTACCATATTTGATCATATTAACTTCAAATCATAGAGCGAGGTTTCGTATTATTTAGATCCAAGAAAAGACATATGACAATGTTGTTTCCAATACAAATGATAAAAAACAATGTGTTTTCATTAGAATTAACTAAAATGTTCTTGATTTTCCGTTTATATTACCGATGGAAGATGTACACGTAAAACCGCTCCAATCCGGCTGTAACGTCGATATATGCAATAAAAACCGAACTTCTCCCCTTTTCAATAACGTACTCAGTATTTTAACGAGAAACAAATGGTTGATTGAAAATGAAGTATTTAAGGTTAATTTCTAATCAATTATGTGTTTGCATCATTTTTATCGTATATTTAATGAATAAACTGCAATAACCAATAAACCAATAACCAATAAACTGCGAATTCACAAAAACGTTGAAAAACGGCAAAATATTGCCAAATTCGATGATATTTTGTTTAAATCACAAAGGAAAAGGGGATGATAAACGTCTAAATATTGCTAAATTCGATGATTTTTCATACAAAACAAAATGCAAGAGAACTTGCTTAAAATGCAATATTATGCGAAATTCTGAGATTTGAAGGCCTAATAACATATCGTGATACTATATGAAATAGTATCGAAATATTGGTAAAAATGAATATATTTACGTAATATCAAACTACATGATTAACGTGAAAAAGTCCTTATTTTACCATATTGAGGATTTTAACTTCAAGTCATAGAGCGAGGTTTCGTATTATTTAGATCCAAGAGAAGACATATGACAATTTTGTTTCCAATACAAATGATAAAAAAACAATGTGTTTTCATTAGAATTAATAAAAATGTTCTTGATTTTCCGTTTATATTACCGATGGAAGATATACACGTAAAACCGCTCTAATCCGGCTGAAACGTCGATATATGCAATAAAAACCGAACTTCTCCATTTTTCAATATCTTTCTCAGTATTTTAACGAGAAACAAATAGATGATATAAAATGAAGTATTTAAGGCTTATATAAATGAAGTATCTAATCAATTATGTGTTTGCATCATTTTTATCGTATATATAATGAATTAATACCCATAGACTGAAAATTCACAAAAACGTGGAGAAACGGCAAAATATTGCCTATTTTGATGATATTTTGTTTAAATCACATAAAGGAAAAGGAGATGATAAACGTCAAAATATTGCTAAATTCGATGATTTTTCGTACGAAACAAAATGCAAGAAAACTTGCTTAAAATGCAATATTATGCGAAATTCTGAGATTTGAAGGCCAAATCACATATCGTGATACTACATGAAATAGTATCGAAATATTGGTAAAAATGAATATATTTACGTAATATCAAACTACATGATTAAGGTGAAAAAGTTACCATATTAGAGGATTTTAACTTCAAATCATAGAGCGAGGTTTCGTATTATTTAGATCCAAGAAAAGACATATGACAATGTTGTTTCCAAAACAAATGATAAAAAACAATGTATTTTCATTAGAATTAACTAAATTGTTCTTGATTTTCCGTTTATATTACCGATGGAAGATGTACACGAAAACCGCTCTAATCCGGCTGAAACGTCGATATATGCAATAAAAACAGAAAATACTCGTTAAAATACTGAGTAAGATATTGAAAAGGGGAGAAGTTCTGTTTTTATTGCATATATCGACGTTTCAGCCGGAATAGAGCGGTTTTACGTGTACATCTTCCATCGGTAATATAAACGGAAAATCAGGAACATTTTAGTTAATTCTAATGAAAACACATTGATTTTTATCATTTGTATTGGAAACAACATTGTCATATGTCTTTTCTTGGATCTAAATAATACGAAACCTCGCTCTATGATTCTAAGTTATAATCCTCAAATATAGTTAAATAGTGACTTTTTTCACGATTTTCATGTAGTTTGATATTACGTAAATATATTCATTTTTACCAATATTTCGATACTATTTCATGTAGTATCACGATATGTGATTTGGCCTTGAAATCTCAGAATTTCGCATAATATTGCATTTTATGCAAGTTTTCTTGCATTTTGTTTCGTACGAAAAATCATCGGATTTAGCAATATTTTGACGTTTATCATCCCCCTTTCCTTCATGTGATTTAAACAAAATATCATCGAATTAGGCAATATTTTCCCGTTTTCCACGTTTTTGTGAATTTTCCGTCCATGGGTATTAATTCATTATATATACGATAAAAATGATGCAAACACATAATTGATTAGATAATAACCTTAAATACTTCATTTTCAATCAACTATTTGTTTCTCGTTAAAATACTGAGTAAGATATTGAAAAGGGGAGAAGTTCTGTTTTTATTGCATATATCGACGTTTCAGCCGGAATAGAGCGGTTTTACGTGTACATCTTCCATCAGTAATATAAACGGAAAATCAGGAACATTTTAGTTAATTCTAATGAAAACACATTGATTTTTATCATTTGTATTGGAAACAACATTGTCATATGTCTTTTCTTGGATCTAAATAATACGAAACCTCGCTTTATGATTCTAAGTTAAAATCCTCAAATATGGTTAAATAGTGACTTTTTTCACGATTTTCATGTAGTTTGATATTACGTAAATATATATTCATTTATACCAATATTTCGATACTATTTCATGTAGTATCACGATATGTGATTTGGCCTTGAAATCTCAGAATTTCGCATAATATTGCATTTTAAGCAAGTTTTCTTACATTTTGTTTCGTACGAAAAATCATCGAATATAGCAATATTTTGACGTTTATCATCTCGTTTTGCTTCATGTGATTTAAACAAAATATCATCGAATTAAGCAATATTTTGCCGTTTTCCACGTTTTTGTGAATTTTCAGTCCATGAGTTTTAATTCATATATATACGATAAAAATGATGCAAACACATAATTGATTAGATAATAACCTTAAATACTTCATTTTCAATCAACTATTTCTTTCTCGTTAAAATACTGAGTAAGATATTTAAAGGGGAGAAGTTCTGATTTTATTGCATATATCGACGTTTCAGCCGGAATAGAGCGGTTTTCGTGTACATCTTCCATCGGTAATATAAACGGAAAATCAGGAACATTTTAGTTAATTCTAATGAAAACACATTGTTTTTTATCATTTGTATTGGAAACAACATTGTCATATGTCTTTTCTTAGATCTAAATAATACGAAACCTCGCTCTATGATTTGAAGTTAAAATCCTCAAATATGGTTATATAGTGACTTTTTCACGTTTTTCATGTAGTTTGATATTACGTAAATATATTCATTTTTACCAATATTTCGATACTATTTCATGTAGTATCACGATATGTGATTTGGCCTTCAAATCTCAGAATTTCGCATAATATTGCATTTTAAGCAAGTTTTCTTGCATTTTGTTTTGTACGAAAAATCATCGAATTTAGCAATATTTTGACGTTTATCATCCCCCTTTTCCTTCATGTGAATTAAACAAAATATCATCGAATTAGGCAATATTTTGCCGTTTTTCCACGTTTTTGTGAATTTTCAGTCCATGGGTATTAATTCATATATATATACGATAAAAATGATGCAAACACATAATTGATTAGATATATAACTTTAAATACTTCATTTTCAATCAACCATTTGTTTCTCGTTAAAATATGATATATATTAAATATGAGTAGGATATTGTAAAAGGGAGAACTTCGGTTTTTATTGCATATATCGACGTTTCATCCGGATTAGAGCGGTTTTACGTATACATCTTCCATCGGTAATATAAACGGAAAATCAGGAACATTTTAGTTAATTCTAATGAAAACATATTGTTTTTTATCATTTGTATTGGAAACAACATTGACATATGTCATTTCTTGTATCTAAATAATACGAAACCTTGCTCTATGATTTGTAGTTAAAATCCTCAAATATGGTAAAATAGTGACTTTTTTCACGTTTATCATGTAATTTGATATTACGTAAATATATTCATTTTTACCAATATTTCGATACTATTTCATGTAGTATCACGATATGTGATTTGGCCTTCAAATCTCAGAATTTCGCATAATATTGCATTTTAAGCAAGTTTTCTTGCATTTTGTTTCGTACGAAAAATCATCGAATTTAGCAATATTTTGACGTTTATCATCCCCCTTTTCCTTTATGTGATTTAAACAAAATATCATCAAATTAGGCAATATTTTGCCATTTTTCCACGTTTTTGTGAATTTTCAGTCTATGGGTATTAATTCATTATATATACGATAAAAATGAAGCAAACACATAATTGATTAGAAATTAATTTTAAATACTTCATTTTCAATCAACCATTTGTTTCTCGTTTAAAATATGATATATATTAAAATATGAGTAGGATATTGTAAAGGGGAGAACTTCGGTTTTTATTGCATATATCGACGTTTCATCCGGATTAGAGCGGTTTTACGTATACATCTTCCATCGGTAATATAAACGGAAAATCAGGAACATTTTAGTTAATTCTAATGAAAACATATTAGTTTTTATCATTTGTATTGGAAACAACATTGACATATGTCATTTCTTTTATCTAAATAATACGAAACCTTGCTCTATGATTTGTAGTTAAAATCCTCAAATATGGTAAAATAGTGACTTTTTTCACGTTTTTCATGTAGTTTGATATTACGTAAATATATTCATTTTTACCAATTATTTCGATACCTATTTCATGTAGTATCACGATATGTGATTTGGCCTTCAAATCTCAGGAATTTCGCATAATATTGCATTTTAAGCAAGATTTTCTTGCATTTTGTTTCGTACGAAAAATCATCGAATTTAGCAATAGTTTTGACGTTTATCATCTCCTTTTCCTTCATGTGATTTAAACAAAATATCATCGAATTAGGCAATATTTTGCCGTTTTCCACGTTTTTGTGAATTTTCAGTCTATGGATATTAATTCATATATATACGATAAAAATGATGCAAACACATAATTGATTAGATAATAACCTTAAATACTTCATTCAATTCTCGTTAAAATACTGAGTAAGATATTGAAAAGAGGAGAAGTTCGGGTTTTATTGCATATATCGACGTTTCAGCAGGATTAGAGCGGTTTTACGTGTATATCTTCCATCGGTAATATAAACGGAAAATCAAGAACATTTTAGTTAGTTTCTAATGAAAATACATTGTTTTTTATCATTTGTATTGGAAACAACATTGTCATTGTCTTTTCTTGGATCTAAATAATACGAAACCTCGCTCTATGATATGAAGTTAAAATCCTCAAATATGGTAAAAAGTGACTTTTTCACGTTTTCATGTCGTTTGATATTACGTAAATATATTCATTTTTACCCATATTTCGATACTATTTCATGTAGTATCACGATATGTGATTTGGCTTTCAAATCTCAGAATTTCGCATAATATTGCATTTTAAGCAAGTTTTCTTGCATTTTGTTTCGTACGAAAAATCATCGAATTTAGCAATATTTTGACGTTTATCATCCCCTTTTTCTTTATGTGATTTAAACAAAATATCATCGAATTAGGTAATATTTTGCCGTTTTTCCACGTTTTTTGTGAATTTTCAGTTTATTGGTATTAATTCATTATATATACGATAAAAATGATGCAAAACACATAATTGATTAGATAATAACCTTAAGTACTTCATTTTCAATCAACTATTTGTTTCTCGTAAAATACTGAGTAAGATATTGAAAAGGGAAGAAGTTCTGTTTTTATTGCATATATCGACGTTTCAGCCGGAATAGAGCGGTTTTCGTGTACACTTTCCAACGGTAATATAAACGGAAAATCAGGAACATTTTAGTTATTTCTAATGAAAACACATTGATTTTTATCATTTGTATTGGAAACAACATTGTCATATGTCTTTTCTTGGATCTAAATAATACGAAACCTCGCTCTATGATTTGAAGTTAAAATCCTCAAATATGGTTAAATAGTGACTTTTTTCACGTTTTCATGTAGTTTGATATTACGTAAATATAATTCATTTTTACCAATATTTCGATACAATTTCATGTTGTATATGTGATTTGGCCTTCAAATATCGGAATTTTTGCATAATATTGCATTTTAAGCAAGTTTCTTGCATTTTGTTTTCGAACGAAAAATCATCAAATTTAGGAATATTTTGACGTTTATCATGCCCATTCCTTTATGTGATTTAAACATAATATCATCGAATTAGGCAATATTTTGCCGTTTTCCACATTTTTGTGAATTTTCAGTTTATTGTTATTAATTCATTAAATATACGATAAAAATGATGCAAACACATAATTGATTAGATAATAACCTTAAATACTTCATTTTCAATCAACCATTTGTTTCTCGTTAAAACACAGAGTAAGATATTGAAAGGGAAGAAGTTCTGTTTTTATTGCATATATCGACGTTTCAGCCGGAATAGAGCGGTTTTCGTGTACATCTTTCCAACGGTAATATAAACGGAAACCAGGAACATTTTAGTTAATTCTAATGAAAACACATTGATTTTTATCATTTGTATTGGAAACAACATTGTCATATGTCTTTTCTTGGATCTAAATAATACGAAACCTCGCTCTATGATTTGAAGTTAAAATCCTCAAATATGGTTAAATAGTGACTTTTTTCACGTTTTCATGTAGTTTGATATTACGTAAATATATTCATTTTTACCAATATTTCGATACAATTTCATGTTGTATATGTGATTTGGCCTTCAAATATCGGAATTTTGCATAATATTGCATTTTAAGCAAGTTTTCTTGCATTTTGTTTCGAACGAAAAATCATCAAATTTAGGAATATTTTGACGTTTATCATGCCCATTCCTTTATGTGATTTAAACATAATATCATCGAATTAGGCAATATTTTGCCGTTTTCCACATTTTTGTGAATTTTCAGTTTATTGTTATTAATTCATTAAATATACGATAAAAATGATGCCATATTGAGCCATATTTTGATATTGATATTTGAGCCATATTTTGGAGCCAAATTCTGGCTCTCTGCACGTATTCGCAGTTTTGAAATTACGAATTTTTATACAGAAAAAATGCCAGTTACTGGATCAGCGATGGGTCACATTTTGCCCAAACCCTCTTTGCATTTTTCAAAATATCCCAAACATCCCAAATTCGACCATTGAACCATATTTTGGAGTCAAATTCTGGCTCTCTGCACGTATTCGCAGTTGAAATTACGACTTTTTATACCAAAAATATACCAATTACTGAAAGCGACTATGGGTCACATTTTGCCCAAACCCGTCTGCAGTTTTCGAAATATCCAAAACATCCCAAATACGACCCTTGAGGAATATTTTGGAACCAATTTCTGGCTCTCTGCACGTATTCGCAGAATGAAATTACGACTTTTTATACCGAAAATATGCCAGTTATTGAAAGTGGCGATGGATCACATTTTGCCCAAACTCTCCCTGCAGTTTTAATAATATCACAAACATCCCAAATTCGACTCTTGAACCATAATTTGGAGCCAAATTCTGACTCTCTGCACGTATTCGCAGTTTGAAATTACGACTTTTTTTACAGAAAAAATGCCAATTACTGAGAAAGCGGCGATGGATCACATTTTTCCCAAACCCTCCCTGCAGTTTACAAAATATCCAAAACATCCCAAATTTGACGCTTGAGCAATATTTTTGGAGCAAAATTCTCGCTCTCTGCATGTATTCGCAGTTTGAAATTATGATTTTTATACCGAATATATGCCAATTACTGGGATCAGCGATGGGTCACATTTTGCCCCAAACCCTCCCTGTAGTTTTAAAAATATCACAAACATCCAAAATTCGACTCTTGAACCATATTTTGGAGCCAAATTCTGGCTCTCTGAACGTTCTCGCAGTTTGAAAATACGACTTTTTATACAGAAAAAATGCAATTACTGAAAGCGGCAATGGATCACATTTTGCCCCAACCCTCCCTACAGTTTTCAAAATATCCCAAATATCCCAAATTCAAATATGGCCCAAACCTGGGCCATATTAAGGAGCAAATTCTGGCTCTCTGCATGTATTCGCAGTTTGAAATTACGAATTTTATAACAAAAATATGCCAATTACTGAGAGCGGCGATGGGTCACAGTTTGATCAAACCCACGCTGCAGTTTTGAAAATATTCCAAACATCCCAAATTTGACGCTTGAGCCATATTTTATCGCCAAATTCTGGCTCTCTGCACGTATTCGCAGTTTGAAATTACGACTTTTTATACCGAAAATATGCCAATTGCTGAACGCACCGATGAGTCACATTTTGACCTAAACCGTTCCTGCAGTTTTCAAAATATCCCAAACATCCCAAATTCGACCCTTGAAACATATTTTGGCGCCAAATTCTGGCTCTCGGCACGTTTTCGCAGTTTTAAATTACGAATTTTACACCTAAAATATGCCAATTACTGTGAGCGGCGATGGGTCACAGTTTGCCCAAATTCACCCTGCAGTTTTGAAAATATCTCAAACATCCCAAATTCCACTCTTGAGCCATATTTTGGAACCAAACTCTGGATCTCTGCACGTATTCGCAGTTTGAAAATACGAATTTTTTATACGAATATATGCCAATTACTGGGATCAGCGATGAGTCACATTTTGCCCAAACCCTCCCGAAGTTTTAAAAATATTACAAACATCCCAAATTCGACGCTTGAACCATATTTTGTAGCAAATTCTGGCTCTCTGCACGTATTCGCAGTTTAAAATTACGACTTTTTTTACCAAAATATGCCAATTACTGAACGCGCCGATGAGTCACATTTTGCCCAAACCCTCCCTGCAGTTTTCAAAATATCCAAAACATCATAAATTTGAAGCTTGAGCAATATTTTGGAGCAAAATTCTCGCTCTCTGCATGTATTCGCAGTTTGAAATTATGATTTTTATACCGAATATATGCCAATTACTGGGATCAGCGATGGGTCACATTTTGCCCAAACCCTCCCTGCAGTTTTAAAATATCACAAACATCCAAAATTCGACTCTGAACCATATTTTGGAGCCAAATTCTGGCTCTCTGCACGTATTTGCTATTTTGAAAATACGACTTTTTATACAGAAAAAATGCCAATTACTGAAAACGGCGATGGATCTCATTTTGCCCAAACCCTCCCTGCAGTTTTCAAAATATCCCAAACATCCCAAATTCGACACTTGGGCCATATATAAGAGCCAAATTCTGGCTCTCTGCATGTATTCGCAGTTTGAAATTACGAATTTTATAACGAAAATATGCCAATTACTGGGAGCATCGATTGGGTCACAGTTTGGCCAAACCCACCCTGCAGTTTTGAAAATATTCCAAACATCCGAAATTCGACGCTTGAGCCATATTTTGGAGCCAAATTCTGGCTCTCTGCACGTATTCGCAGTTTGAAAATACGAATTTTTATACCGAATATATGCCAATTACTGGGATCAGCGATGGGTCACATTTTGCCCAAACCCTCCCGAAGTTTTTAAAATATCACAAACATCCCCAAATTCGACGCTTGAACCATATTTTGTAGCCAAATTCTGGTTCTCTGCACGTATTCGCAGTTTAAAATTACGACTTTTTTTACCAAAATATGCCAATTACTGAACGCGCCGATGAGTCACATTTTGCCCCAAACCCTCCCTGCAGTTTTCAAATATCCTAAAATCATAAATTTGAAGCTTGAGCAATATTTTGGAGCAAAATTCTCGCTCTCTGCATGTATTCGCAGTTTGACATTATGATTTTTTTACCGAATATATGCCAATTACTGGGATCAGCGATGGGTCACATTTTGCCCAAACCCTCCCTGCAGTTTTAAAAATATCACAAACATCCAAAATTCGACTCTTGAACCATATTTGGAGCCAAATTCTGGCTCTCTGCACGTATTTGCTATTTGAAAATACGACTTTTTATACAGAAAAAAATGCCAATTACTGAAAGCGGCGATGGATCTCATTTTGCCAAACCCTCCCTGCAGTTTTCAAAATATCCCAAACATCCCAAATTCGACACTTGGGCCATATATAAGAGCCAAATTCTGGCTCTCTGCATGTATTCGCAGTTTGAAATTACGAATTTTATAACGAAAATATGCCAATTACTGAGAGCATCGGTGGGTCACAGTTTGGCCAAACCCACCCTGCAGTTTTGAAAATATTCCAACATCCCAAATTCGACGCTTGAGCCATATTTTGGAGCCAAATTCTGGCTCTCTGCACGTATTCGCAGTTTGAAATTACGAATTTTTATACAGAAAAAATGCCAATTACTGAAAGCGGCGATGGATCACAGTTTGCCCAAACCTCTCTGCAGTTTTCAAAATATCCCAAAAATCCCAAATTCGACCCTTGAACCGTATTTGGAGCCAAATTCTGGCTCTCCGCAAGTATTCGCAGTTTGAAATTACGACTTTTTATACCGAATATATGCCAGTTACTGGATCAGCGATGGGTCACATTTTGCCCAAACCCTCTCTGCATTTTTCAAAATATCCAAAACATCCCAAATTCGATCCTTGAACCATATTTTGGAGCCTAATTCTGGCTCTCTGCACGTATTCGCAGTTTGAAATTTGGAATTTTATACCAAAAATATACCAATTACTGAAAGCGACGATGGGTCACATTTTGTCCAAACCCCTCTGCAGTTTTCGAAATATCCAAAACATCCCAAATATGACCCTTGAGGAATATTTTGGAACCGATTTCTGGCTCTCGGCACGTAATCGCAGAATGAAATTACGACTTTTTATACCGAAAATATGCCAGTTATTGAAAGTGGCGATGGATCACATTTTGCCCAAACCCTCCCTGCAGTTTTACTAATATCACAAACATCCCAAATTCGACTCTTGAACCATAATTTGGAGCCAAATTCTGACTCTCTGCACGTATACGCAGTTTGAAATTACGACTTTTTTTACAGAAAAAATGCCAATTACTGAAAGCGGCGATGGATCACATTTTTCCCAAACCCTCCCTGCAGTTTTTCAAAATATCCAAAACATCCCAAATTTGACGCTTGAGCAATATTTTGGAGCAAAATTCTCGCTCTCTGCATGTATTCGCAGTTTGAAATTATGATTTTTATACCGAATATATGCCAATTACTGGGATCAGCGATGGGTCACATTTTGCCCAAACCCTCCCTGTAGTTTTAAAAATATCACAAACATCCAAAATTCGACTCTTGAACCATATTTTGGAGCCAAATTCTGGCTCTCTGAACGTTCTCGCAGTTTGAAAATACGACTTTTTATACAGAAAAAATGCCAATTACTGAAAGCGGCAATGGATCACATTTTGCCCAAACCCTCCCTACAGTTTTCAAAATATCCCAAATATCCCAAATTCGACGCTTGGGCCATATTAAGGAGCCAAATTCTGGCTCTCTGCACGTATTCGCAGTTTGAAATTACGACTTTTTATACCGAAAATATGCCAATTGCTGAACGCACCGATGAGTCACATTTTGACCTAAACCGTTCCTGCAGTTTCAAAATATCCCAAACTCCCAAATTCGACCCTTGAAACATATTTTGGCGCCAAATTCTGGCTCTCGGCACGTTTTCGCAGTTTTTAAATTACGAATTTTACACCGAAATATGCCAAATACTGTGAGCGGCGATGGGTCACAGTTTGCCCAAATTCACCCTGCAGTTTTGACAATATCTCAAACATCCCAAATTCCACTCTTGAGCCATATTTTGGAAACCAAACTCTGGATCTCTGCACGTATTCGCAGTTTGAAAATACGAATTTTTATACCGAATATATGCCAATTACTGGGATCAGCGATGGGACACATTTTGCCCAAACCCTCCCGAAGTTTTTAAAAATATCACAAACATCCCAAATTCGACGCTTGAACCATATTTTGTAGCCAAATTCTGGCTCTCTGCACGTATTTGCAGTTTAAAATTACGACTTTTTTTTACCAAAATATGCCAATTACTGAACGCGCCGATGAGTCACATTTTGCCCAAACCCTCCCTGCAGTTTTCAAAATATCCAACACATCATAAATTTGAAGCTTGAGCAATATTTTGGAGCAAAATTCTCGCTCACTGCATGTATTCGCAGTTTGAAATTATGATTTTTATACCGAATATATGCCAATTACTGGGATCAGCGATGGGTCACATTTTGCCCAAACCCTCCCTGCAGTTTTAAAAAATATCACAAACATTCAAAATTCGACTCCTTGAACCATATTTTGGAGCCAAATTCTGGCTCTCTGCACGTATTTGCTATTTGAAATACGACTTTTTATACAGAAAAAATGCCAATTACTGAAAGCGGCGATGGATCTCATTTTGCCGAAACCCTCCCTGCAGTTTTCAAAATATTCCAAACATCCCAAATTCGACACTTGGGCCATATATAAGACGCCAAATTCTGGCTCTCTGCATGTATTCGCAGTTTGAAATTACGAATTTTTGTAACGAAAATATGCCAATTACTGGGAGCATCGATGGGTCACAGTTTGGCCAAACCCACCCTGCAGTTTTGAAAATATTCCAAACATCCCAAATTCGACGCTTGAGCCATATTTTGGAGCCAAATTCTGGCTCTCTGCACGTATTCGCAGTTTGAAATTACGAATTTTTATACAGAAAAAATGCCAATTACTGAAAGCGGCGATGGATAACAGTTTGCCCAAACCCTCTCTGCAGTTTTCAAAATATCCCAAAAATCCCAAATTCGACCCTTGAACTGTATTTTGGAGCCAAATTCTGGCTCTCCGCAAGTATTCGCAGTTTGAAATTACGACTTTTTATACCGAATATATGCCAGTTACTGGGATCAGCGATGGGTCACATTTTGCCCAAACCCTCTCTGCATTTTTTCAAAATATCCTAAACATCCCAAATTCGACCCTTGAACCATATTTTGGAGCCTAATTCTGGCTCTCTGCACGTATTTGCTGTTTGAAATTAGGAATTTTATACCAAAAATATACCAATTACTGAAAGCGACGATGGGTCACATTTGTCCAAACCCCTCTGCAGTTTTCGAAAATATCCAAAACATCCCAAATATGACCCTTGAGGAATATTTTGGAACCGATTTCTGGCTCTCGGCACGTAATCGCAGAATGAAATTACGACTTTTTATACCGAAAATATGCCAGTTATTGAAAGTGGCGATGGCTCACATTTTGCCCAAACCCTCCCTGTAGTTTTTAAAAATATCAGAAACATCCCAAATTCCAAACATACAGAAAACATAATATTTAAAACCTGCAGTTTTAAAAATATCACAAACATTCAAAATTCGACTCTTCAACCATATTTTGGAGCCAAATTCTGGCTCTCTGCACGTATTCGCAGTTTGAAATTACGACTTTTTTTACAGAAAAAATGCCAATTACTGAAAGCGGCGATGGATCACATTTTGCCCAAACCCTCCATGCAGTTTTCAAAATATCCCAAAAATCTCAAATTCGACCCTTGAATCATATTTGGAGCCAAATTCTGGCTCTCTGCATGTATTCGCAGTTTGAAATTACGAATTTTTATAACGAAAATATGCCAATTACTGAGAGCAGCGATGGGTCACAGTTTGACCAAACCCACCCTGCAGTTTTGAAAATATTCCAAACATCCCAAATTCGAAGCTTGAGCCATATTTTGGCGCTAAATTCTGGCTCTCTGCACGTATTCGCAGTTTAAAATTACGACTTTTATACCGAAAATATGCCAATTACTGAACGCGCCGATGAGTCACATTTTGCCCAAACACTTCCTGCAGTTTTCAAAATATCCCAAACATCCCAAATTCGACTATTGAGCCATATTTTGGAGCCAAATTCTGGCGCTCTGCACGTATTCGCAGTTTGAAATTACGAATTGTTATACAGAAAAAATGCCAATTTCTGAAAGCGGGGAAGGATCTCAGTTTGCCCAAACCCTATCTGCAGTTTTCAAAATATCCCAAAAATCCCAAATTCGACCCTTGAACCATATTTTGGAGCCAAATTCTGGCTCTCTCCACGTATTCGCAATTTGAAATTACGACTTTTTACACCGAATATATGCCAATTACTGGGATCAGCGATGGGTCACATTTTGCCCAACCCCTCTCTGCAGTTTTCAAAATATCCCAAACATCCCAAATTCGACTCTTGAACCATATTTTGGAGCCAAATTCTGGCTCTCTGCACGTATTCGAAGTTTGAAATTACGACTTTTTATACCGAAAATATACCAATTACTGAAAGCGACGATAGGTCACATTTTGCCCAAACCCCTCTGCAGTTTTCGAAATATCCAAAACATCCCAAATACGACCCTTGAGGAATATTTTTGGAACCAATTTCTGGCTTTCTGCACGTATTCGCAGAATGAAATTAAAACTTTTTATACCGAAAATATGCCAGTTACTGAAAGCGGCGATGGATCACATTTTGCCCAAACCCTCCCTGCAGTTTTAAAAATATTACAGAACATCCGAAATTCGACTCTTGAACCATATTTTGGAGCCAAATTCTGGATCTCTGCACGTATTCGCAGTTTGAAATTACGACTTTTTTTACAGAAAAAATGCCAATTACTGAAAGCGGCGATGGATCACATTTGCCCAAACCCTCCCTACCGTTTTCAAAATACCCAAAACATCCCAAATTTGTCGCTTGGTCAATATTTTGGAGAAAAATTATCTCTCTTTGCACGTATTCGCAGTTTGAAATTATGACTTTTTATACCGAATATATGCCAATTACTGAGAGCGGCGATGGGTCACAGTTTGCCCAAATTCACCCTGCAGTTTTAAAAATATCTCAAACATCCAAAATTCGACTCCTTAGCCATATTTTGGAACCAAACTCTGACTCTCTGCACGTATTCGCAGTTTGAAATTACGACTTTTATACCAAAATAGGCCAATTACTGAAAGCGCCGATGAGTCACATTTTGCTCAAACCCTCCCTGCAGTTTTCAAAATATCCCTAAACATCCCAAATAAGACCCTTGAGTCATAATTTGGAGCCAAATTCTGGCTTTCTGAACGTATTCGCAGTATGAAATTACGACTTTTTATACCAAAAATATGCCAATTACTGAACGCGCCGATGAGTCACATTTTGCCCAAACCCTCCCTGCAGTTTTCAAAATATCCAACACATCATAAATTTGAAGCTTGAGCAATATTTTGGAGCAAAATTCTCGCTCTCTGCATGTATTCGCAGTTTGAAATTATGATTTTTATACCGAATATATGCCAATTACTGGGATCAGCGATGGGTCACATTTTTGCCCAAACCCTCCCTGCAGGTTTTAAAAATATCACAAACATTCAAAATTCGACTCTTGAACACATATTTTGGAGCCAAATTCTGGCTCTCCTGCACGTATTTGCTATTTGAAAAATACGACTTTTTATACAGAAAAAATGCCAATTACTGAAGCGGCGATGGATCTCATTTTGCCCAAACCCTCCCTGCAGTTTTCAAAATATTCCAAACATCCCAAATTCGACACTTGGGCCATATATAAGAGCCAAATTCTGGCTCTCTGCATGTATTCGCAGTTTGAAATTACGAATTTTTGTAAACGAAAATATGCCAATTACTGGGAGCATCGATGGGTCACAGTTTGGCCAAACCCACCCTGCAGTTTTGAAAATATTCCAAACATCCCAAATTCGACGCTTGAGCCATATTTTGGAGCCAAATTCTGGCTCTCTGCACGTATTCGCAGTTTGAAATTACGAATTTTTATACAGAAAAAATGCCAATTACTGAAAGCGGCGATGGATAACAGTTTGCCCAAACCCTCTCTGCAGTTTTCAAAATATCCCAAAAATCCCAAATTCGACCCTTGAACCGTATTTTGGAGCCAAATTCTGGCTCTCCGCAAGTATTCGCAGTTTGAAATTACGGCTTTTTATACCGAATATATGCCAGTTACTGGGGATCAGCGATGGGTCACATTTTGCCCAAACCCTCTCTGCATTTTTCAAAATATCCTAAACATCCCAAATTCGACCCTTGAACCATATTTTGGAGCATAATTCTGGCTCTCTGCACGTATTCGCAGTTTGAAATTAGGAATTTTATACCAAAAATATACCAATTACTGAAAGCGACGATGGGTCACATTTTGTCCAAACCCCTCTGCAGTTTTCGAAATATCCAAAACATCCCAAATATGACCCTTGAGGAATATTTTGGAACCGATTTCTGGCTCTCGGCACGTAATCGCAGAATGAAATTACGACTTTTTATACCGAAAATATGCCAGTTATTGAAAGTGGCGATGGCTCACATTTGCCCAAACCCTCCCTGCAGTTTTAAAAATATCAGAAACAACCCAAATTCGACTCTTCAACCATATTTTGGAGCCAAATTCTGGCTCTCTGCACGTATTCGCAGTTTGAAATTACGACTTTTTTCACAGAAAAATGCCAATTACTGTAAGCGGCGATGGATCACATTTTGCCCAAACCCTCCATGCAGTTTCAAAATATCCCAAAAATCCCAAATTCGACCCTTGAATCATATTTTGGAGCCAAATTCTGGCTCCAAAATATCTCAAACATCCCAAATTCCACTCTTGAGCCATATTTTTGGAAACCAAACTCTGGATCTCTGCACGTATTCGCAGTTTGAAAATACGAATTTTTATACCGAATATATGCCAATTACTGGGATCAGCGATGAGTCACATTTTGCCCCAAACCCTCCCGAAGTTTTAAAAATATCACAAACATCCCAAATTCGACGCTTGAACCATATTTTGTAGCCAAATTCTGGCTCTCTGCACGTATTCGCAGTTTAAAATTACGACTTTTTTACCAAATATGCCAATTACTGAACGCGCCGATGAGTCACATTTTGCCCAAAACCCTCCCTGCAGTTTTCAAAATATCCAAAAACGTCATAAATTTGAAGCTTGAGCAATATTTTGGAGCAAAATTCTCGCTCTCTGCATGTATTCGCAGTTTGAAATTATGATTTTTATACCGAATATATGCCAATTACTGGGATCAGCGATGGGTCACATTTTGCCCAACCCCTGCCTGCAGTTTTAAAAATATCACAAACATCCAAAATTCGACTCTTGAACCATATTTTGGAGCCAATTCTGGCTCTCTGCACGTATTTGCTATTTGAAAATACGACTTTTTATACAGAAAAAATGCCAATACTGAAAGCGGCAATGGATCACATTTTTGCCCAAACCCTCCCTACAGTTTTCAAAATATCCCAAATATCCCAAATTTCGACGCTTGGGCATATTAAGGAAGCCAAATTCTGGCTCTCTGCACGTATTCGCAGTTTGAAATTACGACTTTTTATACCGAAAATATGCCAATTGCCTGAACGCACCGATGAGTCACATTTTGACCTAAACCGTTCCTGCAGTTTTCAAAATATCCCAAACATCCCAAATTCGACCCTTGAAACATATTTTGGCGCCAAATTCTCTGCGACATACGTGCAAGAGAGCCAAGAATTTGACTCCAAAATATGGTTCAAGGGTTGAATTTGGGATGTTTGGGATATTTTGAAAACTGCAGAGAGGGTTTGGGCAAAATGTGACCCATCGCTGATCCCAGTAATTGGCATATATTCGGTGTAAAAAGTCGTAATTTCAAATGCGAATACGTGGAGAGAGCCAGAATTTGGCTCCATAATATGGTTCCAAGGTCGAATTTGGGATATTTGGGATATTTTGAAAACGTAGGATAGGGTTTGGGCAAAATGTGATCCATGCCCGCTTTCAGTAATTGGCATTTTTTCTGTATAACAATTCGTAATTTCAAACTAGCGAAATACGTGCAGAGCGCCAGAATTTGGCTCCAAATATGGCTTCAATAGTCGAATTTGGGATGTTTGTAGATATTTTTAAAACTGCAGGCAGGGTTTGGGCAAACGTGACTCATCGGCGCGATTCCAGTAATTGGCATATATTTCGGTATAAAAAGTCATAATTTTAAACTGCGAATACATGCAGAGAGCGCGAATTTTAGCTCCAAAATATTGCTCAAGCTTCGAATTTATGGACTGTTTTGGAATATTTTTCAAAACTGCAGGGATGGTTTGGGTCAAACTGTGACTCATCGCTGCTCGTTCAGTAATTGGCATATTTTGGTAATAAAAGTCGTAATTTCAAACTGCGAATACATGCAGAGAGCCAGAATTTGGCTACAAAATATGGTTCAAGGTCGAATTTGGGATGTTTGTGATATTTTTAAAACTTCGGGAGGGTTTGGGCAAAATGTGACTCATCGCTGATCCCAGTAATTGGCATATATTCGGTATAAAAATTCGTATTTTCAAACTGCGAATACGTGCAGAGATCCAGAGTTTGGTTCCAAAATATGCTCAAGAGTGGAATTTGGGATGTTTGAGATATTTTGGAGCCAGAATTTGGCTCCAAAATATGATTCAAGGGTCGAATTTGGGATTTTTGGATATTTTGAAAACTGCATGGAGGGTTTGGGCAAAATGTGATCCATCGCCGCTTACAGTAATTGGCATTTTTTCTGTGAAAAAAGTCGTAATTTCAAACTGCGAATACGTGCAGAGAGCCAGAATTTGGCTCCAAAATATGGTTGAAGAGTCGAATTTGGGTTGTTTCTGATATTTTTAAAACTGCAGGGAGGGTTGGGCAAAATGTGAGCCATCGCCACTTTCAATAACTGGCATATTTTCGGTATAAAAAGTCGTAATTTCATTCTGCGATTACGTGCCGAGAGCCAGAAATCGGTTCCAAAATATTCTCAAGGGTCATATTTGGGATGTTTTGGATATTTCGAAAACTGCAGAGGGGTTTGGACAAAATGTGACCCATCGTCGCTTTCGTAATTGGTATATTTTTGGTATAAAATTCCTAATTTCAAACTGCGAATACGTGCAGAGAGCCAGAATTAGGCTCCAAAATATGGTTCAAGGGTCGAATTTGGATGTTTAGGATATTTTGAAAAATGCAGAGAGGGTTTGGGCAAAATGTGACCCATCGCTGATCCCAGTAACGGCATATATCGGTATAAAAAGCCGTAATTTCAAACTGCGAATACTTGCGGAGAGCCAGAATTTGGCTCCAAAATACGGTTCAAGGGTCGAATTTGGGATTTTTGGGATATTTTGAAAAACTGCAGAGAGGGTTTGGGCAAACTGTTATCCATCGCCGCTTTCAGTAATTGGCATTTTTTCTGTATAAAAATTCGTAATTTCAAACTGCGAATACGTGCAGAGAGCCAGAATTTGGCTCCAAAATATGGCTCAAGCGTCGAATTTGGGATGTTTGGAATATTTTCAAAACTGCAGGGTGGGTTGGCCAAACTGTGACCCCATCGATGCTCCCAGTAATTGGCATATTTTCGTTACAAAAATTCGTTAATTTCAAACTGCGAATACATTGCAGAGAGCCAGAATTTGGCTCTTATATATGGCCCAAGTGTCGAATTTGGGATGTTTGGAATATTTGAAAACTGCAGGGAGGGTTTGGGCAAAATGAGATCCATCGCCGCTTCAGTAATTGGCATTTTTTCTGTATAAAAAGTCGTATTTTCAAATAGCAATACGTGCAGAGAGCCAGAATTTTGGCTCCAAAATATGGTTCAAGAGTCGAATTTTGAATGTTTTGTGATATTTTAAAACTGCAGGGAGGGTTTGGGCAAAATGTGACCCATCGCTGATCCCAGTAATTGGCATATATTCGGTATAAAAATCATAATTTCAAACTGCGAATACATGCAGAGAGCGAGAATTTTGCTCCAAAATATTGCTCAAGCTTCAAATTTATGATGTGTTGGATATTTTGAAAACTGCAGGGAGGGTTTGGGCAAAATGTGACTCATCGGCGCGTTCAGTAATTGGCATATTTTGGTATAAAAAGTCGTAATTTCATACTGCGAATACGTTCAGAAAGCCAGAATTTGGCTCCAAATTATGACTCAAGGGTCTTATTTGGGATGTTTAGGATATTTTGAAAACTGCAGGGAGGGTTTGAGCAAATGTGACTCATCGGCGCTTTCAGTAATTGGCCTATTTTGGTATAAAAAGTCGTAATTTCAAACTGCGAATACGTGCAGAGAGTCAGAGTTTGGTTCCAAAATATGGCTAAGGAGTCGAATTTTGGATGTTTGAGATATTTTTAAAACTGCAGGGTGAATTTGGGCAAACTGTGACCCATCGCCGCTCTCAGTAATTGGCATATATTCGGTATAAAAAGTCATAATTTCAAACTGCGAATACGTGCAAAGAGAGATAATTTTTCTCCAAAATATTGACCAAGCGACAAATTTGGGATGTTTTGGGTATTTTGAAAACGGTAGGGAGGGTTTGGGCAAAATGTGATCCATCGCCGCTTTCAGTAATTGGCATTTTTTCTGTAAAAAAAGTCGTAATTTCAAACTGCGAATACGTGCAGAGATCCAGAATTTGGCTCCAAAATATGGTTCAAGAGTCGAATTTCGGATGTTTGTAATATTTTTAAAACTGCAGGGAGGGTTTGGGCAAAATGTGATCCATCGCCGCTTTCAGTAACTGGCATATTTTCGGTATAAAAAGTTTTAATTTCATTCTGCGAATACGTGCAGAAAGCCAGAAATTGGTTCCAAAATATTCCTCAAGGGTCGTATTTGGGATGTTTTGGATATTTCGAAAACTGCAGAGGGGTTTGGGCAAAATGTGACCTATCGTCGCTTTCAGTAATTGGTATATTTTCGGTATAAAAAGTCGTAATTTCAAACTTCGAATACGTGCAGAGAGCCAGAATTTGGCTCCAAAATATGGTTCAAGAGTCGAATTTGGGATGTTTGGGATATTTTGAAAACTGCAGAGAGGGTTTGGGCAAAATGTGACCCATCGCTGATCCCAGTAATTGGCATATATTCGGTGTAAAAAGTCGTAATTTCAAATTGCGAATACGTGGAGAGAGCCAGAATTTGGCTCCAAAATATGGTTCAAGGGTCGAATTTGGGATTTTTGGGATATTTTGAAAACTGCAGATAGGGTTTGGGCAAACTGAGATCCTTCCCCGCTTTCAGAAATTGGCATTTTTTCTGTATAACAATTCGTAATTTCAAACTGCGAATACGTGCAGAGCGCCAGAATTTGGCTCCAAAATATGGCTCAATAGTCGAATTTGGGATGTTTGGGATATTTTGAAAACTGCAGGAAGTGTTTGGGCAAAATGTGACTCATCGGCGCGTTCAGTAATTGGCATATTTTCGGTATAAAAAGTCGTAATTTTAAACTGCGAATACGTGCAGAGAGCCAGAATTTAGCGCCAAAATATGGCTCAAGCTTCGAATTTGGATGTTTGGAATATTTTCAAAACTGCAGGGTGGGTTTGGTCAAACTGTGACCCATCGCTGCTCTCAGTAATTGGCATATTTTCGTTATAAAATTCGTAATTTCAAACTGCGAATACATGCAGAGAGCCAGAATTTGGCTCCAAAATATGATTCAAGGGTCGAATTTGAGATTTTTGGGATATTTTGAAAACTGCATGGAGGGTTTGGGCAAAATGTGATCCATCGCCGCTTTCAGTAATTGGCATTTTTTCTGTAAAAAAAGTCGTAATTTCAAACTGCGAATACGTGCAGAGAGCCAGAATTTGGCTCCAAAATATGGTTGAAGAGTCGAATTTTGAATGTTTGTGATATTTTTAAAACTGCAGGTTTTAAATATTATGTTTTCTGTATGTTTGGAATTTGGGATGTTTCTGATATTTTTAAAACTACAGGGAGGGTTTGGGCAAAATGTGAGCCATCGCCACTTTCAATAACTGGCATATTTTCGGTATAAAAAGTCGTAATTTCATTCTGCGATTACGTGCCGAGAGCCAGAAATCGGTTCCAAAATATTCCTCAAGGGTCATATTTGGGATGTTTTGGATATTTCGAAAACTGCAGAGGGGTTTGGACAAAATGTGACCCATCGTCGCTTTCAGTAATTGGTATATTTTTGGTATAAAATTCCTAATTTCAAACAGCAAATACGTGCAGAGAGCCAGAATTAGGCTCCAAAATATGGTTCAAGGGTCGAATTTGGGATGTTTAGGATATTTTGAAAAATGCAGAGAGGGTTTGGGCAAAATGTGACCCATCGCTGATCCCAGTAACTGGCATATATTCGGTATAAAAAGTCGTAATTTCAAACTGCGAATACTTGCGGAGAGCCAGAATTTGGCTCCAAAATACAGTTCAAGGGTCGAATTTGGGATTTTTGGGATATTTTGAAAACTGCAGAGAGGGTTTGGGCAAACTGTTATCCATCGCCGCTTTCAGTAATTGGCATTTTTTCTGTATAAAAATTCGTAATTTCAAACTGCGAATACGTGCAGAGAGCCAGAATTTGGCTCCAAAATATGGCTCAAGCGTCGAATTTGGGATGTTTGGAATATTTTCAAAACTGCAGGGTGGGTTTGGCCAAACTGTGACCCATCGATGCTCCCAGTAATTGGCATATTTTCGTTACAAAAATTCGTAATTTCAAACTGCGAATACATGCAGAGAGCCAGAATTTGGCTCTTATATATGGCCCAAGTGTCGAATTTGGGATGTTTGGAATATTTTGAAAACTGCAGGGAGGGTTTCGGCAAAATGAGATCCATCGCCGCTTTCAGTAATTGGCATTTTTTCTGTATAAAAAGTCGTATTTTCAAATAGCAAATACGTGCAGAGAGCCAGAATTTGGCTCCAAAATATGGTTCAAGAGTCGAATTTTGAATGTTTGTGATATTTTTAAAACTGCAGGGAGGGTTTGGGCAAAATGTGACCCATCGCTGATCCCAGTAATTGGCATATATTCGGTATAAAAATCATAATTTCAAACTGCGAATACATGCAGTGAGCGAGAATTTTGCTCCAAAATATTGCTCAAGCTTCAAATTTATGATGTGTTGGATATTTTGAAAACTGCAGGGAGGGTTTGGGCAAAATGTGACTCATCGGCGCGTTCAGTAATTGGCATATTTTGGTAAAAAAAAGTCGTAATTTTAAACTGCAAATACGTGCAGAGAGCCAGAATTTGGCTACAAAATATGGTTCAAGCGTCGAATTTGGGATGTTTGTGATATTTTTAAAACTTCGGGAGGGTTTGGGCAAAATGTGTCCCATCGCTGATCCCAGTAATTGGCATATATTCGGTATAAAAATTCGTATTTTCAAACTGCGAATACGTGCAGAGATCCAGAGTTTGGTTCCAAAATATGGCTCAAGAGTGGAATTTGGGATGTTTGAGATATTTTCAAAACTGCAGGGTGAATTTGGGCAAACTGTGACCCATCGCCGCTCACAGTATTTGGCATATTTTCGGTGTAAAATTCGTAATTTAAAACTGCGAAAACGTGCCGAGAGCCAGAATTTGGCGCCAAAATATGTTTCAAGGGTCGAATTTGGGATGTTTGGGATATTTTGAAAACTGCAGGAACGGTTTAGGTCAAAATGTGACTCATCGGTGCGTTCAGCAATTGGCATATTTTCGGTATAAAAAGTCGTAATTTCAAACTGCGAATACGTGCAGAGAGCCAGAATTTGGCTCCTTAATATGGCCCAAGCGTCGAATTTGGGATATTTGGGATATTTTGAAAACTGTAGGGAGGGTTTGGGCAAAATGTGATCCATTGCCGCTTTCAGTAATTGGCATTTTTTCTGTATAAAAAGTCGTATTTTCAAACTGCGAGAACGTTCAGAGAGCCAGAATTTGGCTCCAAAATATGGTTCAAGAGTCGAATTTTGGATGTTTGTGATATTTTTAAAACTACAGGGAGGGTTTGGGCAAAATGTGACCCATCGCTGATCCCAGTAATTGGCATATATTCGGTATAAAAATCATAATTTCAAACTGCGAATACATGCAGAGAGCGAGAATTTTGCTCCAAAATATTGCTCAAGCGTCAAATTTGGGATGTTTTGGATATTTTGAAAACTGCAGGGAGGGTTTGGGAAAAATGTGATCCATCGCCGCTTTCAGTAATTGGCATTTTTTCTGTAAAAAAAGTCGTAATTTCAAACTGCGTATACGTGCAGAGAGTCAGAATTTGGCTCCAAATTATGGTTCAAGAGTCGAATTTGGGATGTTTGTGATATTAGTAAAACTGCAGGGAGGGTTTGGGCAAAATGTGATCCATCGCCACTTTCAATAACTGGCATATTTTCGGTATAAAAAGTCGTAATTTCATTCTGCGATTACGTGCCGAGAGCCAGAAATCGGTTCCAAAATATTCCTCAAGGGTCATATTTGGGATGTTTTGGATATTTCGAAAACTGCAGAGGGGTTTGGACAAAATGTGACCCATCGTCGCTTTCAGTAATTGGTATATTTTTGGTATAAAATTCCAAATTTCAAACTGCGAATACGTGCAGAGAGCCAGAATTAGGCTCCAAAATATGGTTCAAGGATCGAATTTGGGATGTTTTGGATATTTTGAAAAATGCAGAGAGGGTTTGGGCAAAATGTGACCCATCGCTGATCCCAGTAACTGGCATATATTCGGTATAAAAAGTCGTAATTTCAAACTGCGAATACTTGCGGAGAGCCAGAATTTGGCTCCAAAATACGGTTCAAGGGTCGAATTTGGGATTTTTGGGATATTTTGAAAACTGCAGAGAGGGTTTGGGCAAACTGTGATCCATCGCCGCTTTCAGTAATTGGCATTTTTTCTGTATAAAAATTCGTAATTTCAAACTGCGAATACGTGCAGAGAGCCAGAATTTGGCTCCAAAATATGGCTCAAGCGTCGAATTTGGGATGTTTGGAATATTTTCAAAACTGCAGGGTGGGTTTGGCCAAACTGTGACCCACCGATGCTCTCAGTAATTGGCATATTTTCGTTATAAAATTCGTAATTTCAAACTGCGAATACATGCAGAGAGCCAGAATTTGGCTCTTATATATGGCCCAAGTGTCGAATTTGGGATGTTTGGGATATTTTGAAAACTGCAGGGAGGGTTTGGGCAAAATGAGATCCATCGCCGCTTTCAGTAATTGGCATTTTTTCTGTATAAAAAGTCGTATTTTCAAATAGCAAATACGTGCAGAGAGCCAGAATTTGGCTCCAAAATATGGTTCAAGAGTCGAATTTTGGATGTTTGTGATATTTTTAAAACTGCAGGGAGGGTTTGGGCAAAATGTGACCCATCGCTGATCCCAGTAATTGGCATATATTCGGTAAAAAAATCATAATTTCAAACTGCGAATACATGCAGAGAGCGAGAATTTTGCTCCAAAATATTGCTCAAGCTTCAAATTTATGATGTTTAGGATATTTTGAAAACTGCAGGGAGGGTTTGGGCAAAATGTGACTCATCGGCGCGTTCAGTAATTGGCATATTTTGGTAAAAAAAGTCGTAATTTTAAACTGCGAATACGTGCAGAGAACCAGAATTTGGCTACAAAATATGGTTCAAGCGTCGAATTTGGGATGTTTGTGATATTTTAAAAACTTCGGGAGGGTTTGGGCAAAATGTGACCCATCGCTGATCCCAGTAATTGGCATATATTCGGTATAAAAATTCGTATTTTCAAACTGCGAATACGTGCAGAGAGCCAGAATTTGGCTCCAAAATATGGCTCAAGCGTCGAATTTCGGATGTTTGGAATATTTTCAAAACTGCAGGGTGGGTTTGGCCAAACTGTGACCCATCGATGCTCCCAGTAATTGGCATATTTTCGTTATAAAATTCGTAATTTCAAACTGCGAATACATGCAGAGAGCCAGAATTTGGCTCTTATATATGGCCCAAGTGTCGAATTTGGGATGTTTGGGATATTTTGAAAACTGCAGGGAGGGTTTGGGCAAAATGAGATCCATCGCCGTTTTCAGTAATTGGCATTTTTTCTGTATAAAAAGTCGTATTTTCAAATAGCAAATACGTGCAGAGAGCCAGAATTTGGCTCCAAAATATGGTTCAAGAGTCGAATTTTGGATGTTTGTGATATTTTTAAAACTGCAGGGAGGGTTTGGGCAAAATGTGACCCATCGCTGATCCCAGTAATTGGCATATATTCGGTATAAAAATCATAATTTCAAACTGCGAATACATGCAGAGAGCGAGAATTTTGCTCCAAAATATTGCTCAAGCTTCAAATTTATGATGTTTTGGATATTTTGAAAACTGCAGGGAGGGTTTGGGCAAAATGTGACTCATCGGCGCGTTCAGTAATTGGCATATTTTGGTAAAAAAAGTCGTAATTTTAAACTGCGAATACGTGCAGAGAGCCAGAATTTGGCTACAAAATATGGTTCAAGCGTCGAATTTGGGATGTTTGTAATATTTTTAAAACTTCGGGAGGGTTTGGGCAAAATGTGACTCATCGCTGATCCCAGTAATTGGCATATATTCGGTATAAAAATTCGTATTTTCAAACTGCGAATACGTGCAGAGATCCAGAGTTTGGTTCCAAAATATGGCTCAAGAGTGGAATTTGGGATGTTTGAGATATTTTCAAAACTGCAGGGTGAATTTGGGCAAACTGTGACCCATCGCCGCTCACAGTAATTGGCATATTTTAGGTGTAAAATTCGTAATTTAAAACTGCGAAAACGTGCCGAGAGCCAGAATTTGGCGCCAAAATATGTTTCAAGGGTCGAATTTGGGATGTTTGGGATATTTTGAAAACTGCAGGAACGGTTTAGGTCAAAATGTGACTCATCGGTGCGTTCAGCAATTGGCATATTTTCGGTATAAAAAGTCGTAATTTCAAACTGCGAATACGTGCAGAGAGCCAGAATTTGGCGATAAAATATGGCTCAAGCGTCAAATTTGGGATGTTTGGAATATTTTCAAAACTGCAGCGTGGGTTTGATCAAACTGTGACCCATCGCCGCTCTCAGTAATTGGCATATTTTTGTTATAAAATTCGTAATTTCAAACTGCGAATACATGCAGAGAGCCAGAATTTGGCTCCTTAATATGGCCCAAGGTTTGGGCCATATTTGAATTTGGGATATTTGGGATATTTTGAAAACTGTAGGGAGGGTTTGGGCAAAATGTGATCCATTGCCGCTTTCAGTAATTGGCATTTTTTCTGTATAAAAAGTCGTATTTTCAAACTGCGAGAACGTTCAGAGAGCCAGAATTTGGCTCCAAAATATGGTTCAAGAGTCGAATTTTGGATGTTTGTGATATTTTTAAAACTACAGGGAGGGTTTGGGCAAAATGTGACCCATCGCTGATCCCAGTAATTGGCATATATTCGGTATAAAAATCATAATTTCAAACTGCGAATACATGCAGAGAGCGAGAATTTTGCTCCAAAATATTGCTCAAGCGTCAAATTTGGGATGTTTTGGATATTTTGTAAACTGCAGGGAGGGTTTGGGAAAAATGTGATCCATCGCCGCTTTCAGTAATTGGCATTTTTTCTGTAAAAAAAGTCGTAATTTCAAACTGCGAATACGTGCAGAGAGTCAGAATTTGGCTCCAAATTATGGTTCAAGAGTCGAATTTGGGATGTTTGTGATATTATTAAAACTGCAGGGAGAGTTTGGGCAAAATGTGATCCATCGCCACTTTCAATAACTGGCATATTTTCGGTATAAAAAGTCGTAATTTCATTCTGCGAATACGTGCAGAGAGCCAGAAATTGGTTCCAAAATATTCCTCAAGGGTCGTATTTGGGATGTTTTGGATATTTCGAAAACTGCAGACGGGTTTGGGCAAAATGTGACCCATAGTCGCTTTCAGTAATTGGTATATTTTTGGTATAAAAAGTCGTAATTTCAAACTGCGAATACGTGCAGAGAGCCAGAATTTGACTCCAAAATATGGTTCAATGGTCGAATTTGGGATGTTTGGGATATTTTGAAAAATGCAAAGAGGGTTTGGGCAAAATGTGACCCATCGCTGATCCCAGTAACTGGCATTTTTTCTGTATAAAAATTCGTAATTTCAAACTGCGAATACGTGCAGAGAGCCAGAATTTGGCTCCAAAATATGGCTCAATATCAATATCAAAATATGGCTCAATATGGCATCATTTTTATCGTATATTTAATGAATTAATAACAATAAACTGAAAATTCACAAAAATGTGGAAAACGGCAAAATATTGCCTAATTCGATGATATTATGTTTAAATCACATAAAGGAATGGGCATGATAAACGTCAAAATATTCCTAAATTTGATGATTTTTCGTTCGAAACAAAATGCAAGAAAACTTGCTTAAAATGCAATATTATGCAAAATTCCGATATTTGAAGGCCAAATCACATATACAACATGAAATTGTATCGAAATATTGGTAAAAATGAATATATTTACGTAATATCAAACTACATGAAAACGTGAAAAAAGTCACTATTTAACCATATTTGAGGATTTTAACTTCAAATCATAGAGCGAGGTTTCGTATTATTTAGATCCAAGAAAAGACATATGACAATGTTGTTTCCAATACAAATGATAAAAATCAATGTGTTTTCATTAGAATTAACTAAAATGTTCCTGGTTTTCCGTTTATATTACCGTTGGAAGATGTACACGAAAACCGCTCTATTCCGGCTGAAACGTCGATATATGCAATAAAAACAGAACTTCTTCCCTTTTCAATATCTTACTCTGTGTTTTAACGAGAAACAAATGGTTGATTGAAAATGAAGTATTTAAGGTTATTATCTAATCAATTATGTGTTTGCATCATTTTTATCGTATATTTAATGAATTAATAACAATAAACTGAAAATTCACAAAAATGTGGAAAACGGCAAAATATTGCCTAATTCGATGATATTATGTTTAAATCACATAAAGGAATGGGCATGATAAACGTCAAAATATTCCTAAATTTGATGATTTTTCGTTCGAAACAAAATGCAAGAAAACTTGCTTAAAATGCAATATTATGCAAAATTCCGATATTTGAAGGCCAAATCACATATACAACATGAAATTGTATCGAAATATTGGTAAAAATGAATATATTTACGTAATATCAAACTACATGAAAACGTGAAAAAAGTCACTATTTAACCATATTTGAGGATTTTAACTTCAAATCATAGAGCGAGGTTTCGTATTATTTAGATCCAAGAAAAGACATATGACAATGTTGTTTCCAATACAAATGATAAAAATCAATGTGTTTTCATTAGAAATAACTAAAATGTTCCTGATTTTCCGTTTATATTACCGTTGGAAGATGTACACGAAAACCGCTCTATTCCGGCTGAAACGTCGATATATGCAATAAAAACAGAACTTCTTCCCTTTTCAATATCTTACTCAGTATTTTACGAGAAACAAATAGTTGATTGAAAATGAAGTACTTAAGGTTATTATCTAATCAATTATGTGTTTGCATCATTTTTATCGTATATATAATGAATTAATACCAATAAACTGAAAATTCACAAAAACGTGGAAAAACGGCAAAATATTACCTAATTCGATGATATTTTGTTTAAATCACATAAAGAAAAAGGGGATGATAAACGTCAAAATATTGCTAAATTCGATGATTTTTCGTACGAAACAAAATGCAAGAAAACTTGCTTAAAATGCAATATTATGCGAAATTCTGAGATTTGAAAGCCAAATCACATATCGTGATACTACATGAAATAGTATCGAAATATTGGTAAAAATGAATATATTTACGTAATATCAAACGACATGAAAAACGTGAAAAAAGTCACTTTTTTACCATATTTGAGGATTTTAACTTCATATCATAGAGCGAGGTTTCGTATTATTTAGATCCAAGAAAAGACAAATGACAATGTTGTTTCCAATACAAATGATAAAAAACAATGTATTTTCATTAGAACTAACTAAAATGTTCTTGATTTTCCGTTTATATTACCGATGGAAGATATACACGTAAAACCGCTCTAATCCTGCTGAAACGTCGATATATGCAATAAAACCCGAACTTCTCCTCTTTTCAATATCTTACTCAGTATTTTAACGAGAATTGAAGTATTTAAGGTTATTATCTAATCAATTATGTGTTTGCATCATTTTTATCGTATATATAATGAATTAATACCCATAGACTGAAAATTCACAAAAACGTGGAAAAACGGCAAAATATTGCCTAATTCGATGATATTTTGTTTAAATCACATGAAGGAAAAGGAGATGATAAACGTCAAAATATTGCTAAATTCGATGATTTTTCGTACGAAACAAAATGCAAGAAAACTTGCTTAAAATGCAATATTATGCGAAATTCTGAGATTTGAAGGCCAAATCACATATCGTGATACTACATGAAATAGTATCGAAATATTGGTAAAAATGAATATATTTACGTAATATCAAATTACATGAAAAACGTGAAAAAAGTCACTATTTTACCATATTTGAGGATTTTAACTACAAATCATAGAGCAAGGTTTCGTATTATTTAGATAAAAGAAATGACATATGTCAATGTTGTTTCCAATACAAATGATAAAAACTAATATGTTTTCATTAGAATTAACTAAAATGTTCCTGATTTTCCGTTTATATTACCGATGGAAGATGTATACGTAAAACCGCTCTAATCCGGATGAAACGTCGATATATGCAATAAAAACCGAAGTTCTCCCCTTTACAATATCCTACTCATATTTTAATATATATCATATTTTAACGAGAAACAAATGGTTGATTGAAAATGAAGTATTTAAAATTAATTTCTAATCAATTATGTGTTTGCTTCATTTTTATCGTATATATAATGAATTAATACCCATAGACTGAAAATTCACAAAAACGTGGAAAAATGGCAAAATATTGCCTAATTTGATGATATTTTGTTTAAATCACATAAAGGAAAAGGGGGATGATAAACGTCAAAATATTGCTAAATTCGATGATTTTTCGTACGAAACAAAATGCAAGAAAACTTGCTTAAAATGCAATATTATGCGAAATTCTGAGATTTGAAGGCCAAATCACATATCGTGATACTACATGAAATAGTATCGAAATATTGGTAAAAATGAATATATTTACGTAATATCAAATTACATGAAAAACGTGAAAAAAGTCACTATTTTACCATATTTGAGGATTTTAACTACAAATCATAGAGCAAGGTTTCGTATTATTTAGATAAAAGAAATGACATATGTCAATGTTGTTTCCAATACAAATGATAAAAACTAATATGTTTTCATTAGAATTAACTAAAATGTTCCTGATTTTCCGTTTATATTACCGATGGAAGATGTATACGTAAAACCGCTCTAATCCGGATGAAACGTCGATATATGCAATAAAAACCGAAGTTCTCCCCTTTACAATATCCTACTCATATTTTAATATATATCATATTTTAACGAGAAACAAATGGTTGATTGAAAATGAAGTATTTAAAATTAATTTCTAATCAATTATGTGTTTGCTTCATTTTTATCGTATATATAATGAATTAATACCCATAGACTGAAAATTCACAAAAACGTGGAAAAATGGCAAAATATTGCCTAATTTGATGATATTTTGTTTAAATCACATAAAGGAAAAGGGGGATGATAAACGTCAAAATATTGCTAAATTCGATGATTTTTCGTACGAAACAAAATGCAAGAAAACTTGCTTAAAATGCAATATTATGCGAAATTCTGAGATTTGAAGGCCAAATCACATACCGTGATACTACATGAAATAGTATCGAAATATTGGTAAAAATGAATATATTTACGTAATATCAAACTACATGATTAACGTGAAAAGTCACTATTTTACCATATTTGATCATATTAACTTCAAATCATAGAGCGAGGTTTCGTATTATTTAGATCCAAGAAAAGACATATGACAATGTTGTTTCCAATACAAATGATAAAAAACAATGTGTTTTCATTAGAATTAACTAAAATGTTCTTGATTTTCCGTTTATATTACCGATGGAAGATGTACACGTAAAACCGCTCCAATCCGGCTGTAACGTCGATATATGCAATAAAAACCGAACTTCTCCCCTTTTCAATAACGTACTCAGTATTTTAACGAGAAACAAATGGTTGATTGAAAATGAAGTATTTAAGGTTAATTTCTAATCAATTATGTGTTTGCATCATTTTTATCGTATATTTAATGAATAAACTGCAATAACCAATAAACCAATAACCAATAAACTGCGAATTCACAAAAACGTTGAAAAACGGCAAAATATTGCCAAATTCGATGATATTTTGTTTAAATCACAAAGGAAAAGGGGATGATAAACGTCTAAATATTGCTAAATTCGATGATTTTTCATACAAAACAAAATGCAAGAGAACTTGCTTAAAATGCAATATTATGCGAAATTCTGAGATTTGAAGGCCTAATAACATATCGTGATACTATATGAAATAGTATCGAAATATTGGTAAAAATGAATATATTTACGTAATATCAAACTACATGATTAACGTGAAAAAGTCCTTATTTTACCATATTGAGGATTTTAACTTCAAGTCATAGAGCGAGGTTTCGTATTATTTAGATCCAAGAGAAGACATATGACAATTTTGTTTCCAATACAAATGATAAAAAAACAATGTGTTTTCATTAGAATTAATAAAAATGTTCTTGATTTTCCGTTTATATTACCGATGGAAGATATACACGTAAAACCGCTCTAATCCGGCTGAAACGTCGATATATGCAATAAAAACCGAACTTCTCCATTTTTCAATATCTTTCTCAGTATTTTAACGAGAAACAAATAGATGATATAAAATGAAGTATTTAAGGCTTATATAAATGAAGTATCTAATCAATTATGTGTTTGCATCATTTTTATCGTATATATAATGAATTAATACCCATAGACTGAAAATTCACAAAAACGTGGAGAAACGGCAAAATATTGCCTATTTTGATGATATTTTGTTTAAATCACATAAAGGAAAAGGAGATGATAAACGTCAAAATATTGCTAAATTCGATGATTTTTCGTACGAAACAAAATGCAAGAAAACTTGCTTAAAATGCAATATTATGCGAAATTCTGAGATTTGAAGGCCAAATCACATATCGTGATACTACATGAAATAGTATCGAAATATTGGTAAAAATGAATATATTTACGTAATATCAAACTACATGATTAAGGTGAAAAAGTTACCATATTAGAGGATTTTAACTTCAAATCATAGAGCGAGGTTTCGTATTATTTAGATCCAAGAAAAGACATATGACAATGTTGTTTCCAAAACAAATGATAAAAAACAATGTATTTTCATTAGAATTAACTAAATTGTTCTTGATTTTCCGTTTATATTACCGATGGAAGATGTACACGAAAACCGCTCTAATCCGGCTGAAACGTCGATATATGCAATAAAAACAGAAAATACTCGTTAAAATACTGAGTAAGATATTGAAAAGGGGAGAAGTTCTGTTTTTATTGCATATATCGACGTTTCAGCCGGAATAGAGCGGTTTTACGTGTACATCTTCCATCGGTAATATAAACGGAAAATCAGGAACATTTTAGTTAATTCTAATGAAAACACATTGATTTTTATCATTTGTATTGGAAACAACATTGTCATATGTCTTTTCTTGGATCTAAATAATACGAAACCTCGCTCTATGATTCTAAGTTATAATCCTCAAATATAGTTAAATAGTGACTTTTTTCACGATTTTCATGTAGTTTGATATTACGTAAATATATTCATTTTTACCAATATTTCGATACTATTTCATGTAGTATCACGATATGTGATTTGGCCTTGAAATCTCAGAATTTCGCATAATATTGCATTTTATGCAAGTTTTCTTGCATTTTGTTTCGTACGAAAAATCATCGGATTTAGCAATATTTTGACGTTTATCATCCCCCTTTCCTTCATGTGATTTAAACAAAATATCATCGAATTAGGCAATATTTTCCCGTTTTCCACGTTTTTGTGAATTTTCCGTCCATGGGTATTAATTCATTATATATACGATAAAAATGATGCAAACACATAATTGATTAGATAATAACCTTAAATACTTCATTTTCAATCAACTATTTGTTTCTCGTTAAAATACTGAGTAAGATATTGAAAAGGGGAGAAGTTCTGTTTTTATTGCATATATCGACGTTTCAGCCGGAATAGAGCGGTTTTACGTGTACATCTTCCATCAGTAATATAAACGGAAAATCAGGAACATTTTAGTTAATTCTAATGAAAACACATTGATTTTTATCATTTGTATTGGAAACAACATTGTCATATGTCTTTTCTTGGATCTAAATAATACGAAACCTCGCTTTATGATTCTAAGTTAAAATCCTCAAATATGGTTAAATAGTGACTTTTTCACGATTTTCATGTAGTTTGATATTACGTAAATATATATTCATTTATACCAATATTTCGATACTATTTCATGTAGTATCACGATATGTGATTTGGCCTTGAAATCTCAGAATTTCGCATAATATTGCATTTTAAGCAAGTTTTCTTACATTTTGTTTCGTACGAAAAATCATCGAATATAGCAATATTTTGACGTTTATCATCTCGTTTTGCTTCATGTGATTTAAACAAAATATCATCGAATTAAGCAATATTTTGCCGTTTTCCACGTTTTTGTGAATTTTCAGTCCATGAGTTTTAATTCATATATATACGATAAAAATGATGCAAACACATAATTGATTAGATAATAACCTTAAATACTTCATTTTCAATCAACTATTTCTTTCTCGTTAAAATACTGAGTAAGATATTTAAAGGGGGAGAAGTTCTGATTTTATTGCATATATCGACGTTTCAGCCGGAATAGAGCGGTTTTCGTGTACATCTTCCATCGGTAATATAAACGGAAAATCAGGAACATTTTAGTTAATTCTAATGAAAACACATTGATTTTTATCATTTGTATTGGAAACAACATTGTCATATGTCTTTTCTTAGATCTAAATAATACGAAACCTCGCTCTATGATTTGAAGTTAAAATCCTCAAATATGGTTATATAGTGACTTTTTTCACGTTTTTCATGTAGTTTGATATTACGTAAATATATTCATTTTTACCAATATTTCGATACTATTTCATGTAGTATCACGATATGTGATTTGGCCTTCAAATCTCAGAATTTCGCATAATATTGCATTTTAAGCAAGTTTTCTTGCATTTTGTTTTGTACGAAAAATCATCGAATTTAGCAATATTTTGACGTTTATCATCCCCTTTTCCTTCATGTGAATTAAACAAAATATCATCGAATTAGGCAATATTTTGCCGTTTTCCACGTTTTTGTGAATTTTCAGTCCATGGGTATTAATTCATATATATATACGATAAAAATGATGCAAACACATAATTGATTAGATAATAACCTTAAATACTTCATTTTCAATCATCTATTTGTTTCTCGTTAAAATACTGAGTAAGATATTGAAAAGGGGAGAAGTTCGGTTTTTATTGCATATATCGACGTTTCAGCCGGATTAGAGCGGTTTTACGTGTACATCTTCCCTCGTTAATATAAACGGAAAATCAAGAACATTATAGTTAATTCTAATGAAAACAAATTGTTTTTTATCATTTGTATTGGAAACAACATTGTCATATGTCTTTTCTTGGATCTAAATAATACGAAACCTCGCTCTATGATTTGAAGTTAAAATCCTCAAATATGGTAAAATAGTAACTTTTTCCCGTTAATCATGTAGTTTGATATTACGTAAATATATTCATTTTTAACCAATATTTCGATACTATTTCATGTAGTATCACGATATGTGATTTGGCCTTCAAATCTCAGAATTTCGCATAATATTGCATTTTAAGCAAGTTTTCTTGCATTTTGTTTCGTACGAAAAATCATCGAATTTAGCAATATTTTGACGTTTATCATCCCCTTTTCCTTCATGTGATTTAAACAAAATATCATCGAATTAGGCAATATTTTGCCGTTTTTCCACGTTTTTGTGAATTTTCAGTCCATGGGTATTAATTCATATATATACGATAAAAATGATACAAACACATAATTGATTAGATAATAACCTTAAATACTTCATTTTCAATCAACTATTTGTTTCTCGTTAAAATACTGAGTAAGATATTGAAAAGGGGAGAAGATCTGTTTTTATTGCATATATCGACGTTTCAGCCGGAATAGAGCGATTTTCGTGTACATCTTCCATCGGTAATATAAACGGAAAACCAGGGACATTTTAGTTAACTCTAATGAAAACACTTTGATTTTTATCATTTGTATTGGAAACAACATTGTCATATGTCTTTTCTTGGATCCAAATAATACGAAACCTACCTCTATGATTTAAAGTTAAAATCCTCAAATATGGTTAAATAGTGACTTTTTCACGTTTTTCATGTAGTTTGATATTACGTAAATATATTCATTTTTACCATTATTTCGATACCATTTCATGTAGTATCACGATATGTGATTTGGCCTTGAAATCTCGGAATTTCGCATAATATTGCATTTTAAGCAAGATTTCTTGCATTTTGTTTCGTACGAAAAATCATCGAATTTAGCAATGTTTTGACGTTTATCATCCCCTTTTCCTTCATGTGATTTAAACAAAATATCATCGAATTAGGCAATATTTTGCCGTTTTCCACGTTTTTGTGAATTTTCAGTCCATGGATATTAATTCATATATATACGATAAAAATGATGCAAACACATAATTGATTAGATAATAACCTTAAATACTTCATTTTCAATCATCTATTTGTTTCTCGGTAAAATACTGAGTAAGATATTGAAAAGAGGAGAAGTTCGGTTTTTATTGCATATATCGACGTTTCAGCCGGATTAGAGCGGTTTTACGAGTACATCTTCCCTCGTTAATATAAACGGAAAATCAAGAACATTTTAGTTATTTCTAATGAAAACACATTGTTTTTTATCATTTGTATTGGAAACAACATTGGTGTATGTCTTTTCTTGGATCTAAATAATACGAAACCTCGCTCTATGATTTGAAGTTAAAATCCTCAAATATTGTTATATAGTGACTTTTTTCACGTTTTTCATGTAGTTTGATATTACGTAAATATATTCATTTTTACCATTATTTCGATACCATTTCATGTAGTATCACGATATGTGATTTGGCCTTGAAATCTCGGAATTTCGCATAATATTGCATTTTAAGCAAGATTTCTTGCATTTTGTTTCGTACGAAAAATCATCGAATTTAGCAATATTTTGACGTTTATCATCCCCTTTTCCTTCATGTGATTTAAACAAAATATCATCGAATTAGGCAATATTTTACCGTTTTCCACGTTTTTGTGAATTTTCAGTCCATGGGTAGAAAAGACATATGATTCATATATATGCGATAAAAGTGATGCAAACACATAATTGATTAGAAAATAACCTTAAATACTTCATTTTCAATCATCTATTTGTTTCTCGTTAAAATACTGAGTAAGATATTGAAAAGGGGAGAAGTTCTGTTTTTATTGCATGCATTTATTGTACGTTTCAGCTGGAATAGAGCGGTTTTACGTGTTTATCTTCCATCAGTAATATAAACGAAAAATCAGGAACATTTTAGTTAATTCTAATGTAAACACATTGATTTTTATCATTTGTATTGGAAACAACATTGTCATATGTCTTTTCTTGGATCTAAATAATACGAAACCTCGCTCTATGATTCTAAGTTAAAATCCTCAAATATGGTTAAATAGTGACTTTTTTCACGATTTTCATGTAGTTTGATATTACGTAAATATATTCATTTATACCAATATTTCGATACTATTTCATGTAGTATCACGATATGTGATTTGGCCTTGAAATCTCAGAATTTCGCATAATATTGCATTTTAAGCATGTTTTCTTACATTTTGTTTCGTACGAAAAATCATCGAATAAAGCAATATCTTGACGTTTATCATCTCCTTTTGCTTCATGTGATTTAAACAAAATATCATCGAATTAAGCAATATTTTGCCGTTTTCCACGTTTTTGTGAATTTTCAGTCCATGGGTTTTAATTCATATATATACGATAAAAATGATGCAAACACATAATTGATTAGATAATAACCTTAAATACTTCATTTTCAATCAACTATTTCTTTCTCGTTAAAATACTGAGTAAGATATTTAAAGGGGGAGAAGTTCTGATTTTATTGCATATATCGACGTTCCAGCCGGAATAGAGCGGTTTTCGTGTACATCTTCCATCGGTAATATAAACGGAAAATCAGGAACATTTTAGTTAATTCTAATGAAAATACATTGATTTTTATCATTTGTATTGGAAACAACATTGTCATAAGTCTTTTCTTGGATCTAAATAATACGAAACCTCGCTCTATGATTCTAAGTTATAATCCTCAAATATAGTTAAATAGTGACTTTTTTCACGATTTTCATGTAGTTTGATATTACGTAAATATATTCATTTTTACCAATATTTCGATACTATTTCATGTAGTATAACGATATGTGATTTGGCCTTGAAATCTCAGAATTTCGCATAATATTGCATTTTATGCAAGTTTTCTTGCATTTTGTTTCGTACGAAAAATCATCGGATTTAGCAATATTTTGACGTTTATCATCCCCTTTTCCTTCATGTGATTTAAACAAAATATCATCGAATTAGGCAATATTTTGCCGTTTTCCACGTTTTTGTGAATTTTCCGTCCATGGGTATTAATTCATTATATATACGATAAAAATGATGCAAACACATAATTGATTAGATAATAACCTTAAATACTTCATTTTCAATCAACTATTTGTTTCTCGTTAAAATACTGAGTAAGATATTGAAAAGGGGAGAAGTTCTGTTTTTATTGCATATATCGACGTTTCAGCCGGAATAGAGCGGTTTTACGTGTACATCTTCCATCAGTAATATAAACGGAAAATCAGGAACATTTTAGTTAATTCTAATGAAAACACATTGATTTTTATCATTTGTATTGGAAACAACATTGTCATATGTCTTTTCTTGGATCTAAATAATACGAAACCTCGCTCTATGATTTGAAGTTAAAATCCTCAAATATGGTTATATAGTGACTTTTTTCACGTTTTTCATGTAGTTTGATATTACGTAAATATATTCATTTTTACCAATATTTCGATACTATTTCATGTAGTATCACGATATGTGATTTGGCCTTCAAATCTCAGAATTTCGCATAATATTGCATTTTAAGCAAGTTTTCTTGCATTTTGTTTTGTACGAAAAATCATCGAATTTAGCAATATTTTGCCGTTTATCATCCCCTTTTCCTTCATGTGAATTAAACAAAATATCATCGAATTAGGCAATATTTTGCCGTTTTCCACGTTTTTGTGAATTTTCAGTCCATGGGTATTAATTCATATATATATACAATAAAAATGATGCAAACACATAATTGATTAGATAATAACCTTAAATACTTCATTTTCAATCATCTATTTGTTTCTCGTTAAAATACTGAGTAAGATATTGAAAAGGGGAGAAGTTCGGTTTTTATTGCATATATCGACGTTTCAGCCGGATTAGAGCGGTTTTACGTGTACATCTTCCCTCGTTAATATAAACGGAAAATCAAGAACATTATATTTAATTCTAATGAAAACAAATTGTTTTTTATCATTTGTATTGGAAACAACATTGTCATATGTCTTTTCTTGGATCTAAATAATACGAAACCTCGCTCTATGATTTGAAGTTAAAATCCTCAAATATGGTAAAATAGTAACTTTTTCACGTTAATCATGTAGTTTGATATTACGTAAATATATTCATTTTTAACCAATATTTCGATACTATTTCATGTAGTATCACGATATGTGATTTGGCCTTGAAATCTCGGAATTTCGCATAATATTGCATTTTAAGCAAGTTTTCTTGCATTTTGTTTCGTACGAAAAATCATCGAATTTAGCAATATTTTGACGTTTATCATCCCCTTTTCCTTCATGTGATTTAAACAAAATATCATCGAATTAGGCAATATTTTGCCGTTTTCCACGTTTTTGTGAATTTTCAGTCCATGGGTAGAAAAGACATATGATTCATATATATGCGATAAAAGTGATGCAAACACATAATTGATTAGAAAATAACCTTAAATACTTCATTTTCAATCATCTATTTGTTTCTCGTTAAAATACTGAGTAAGATATTGAAAAGGGGAGAAGTTCTGTTTTTATTGCATGCATTTATTGTACGTTTCAGCTGGAATAGAGCGGTTTTACGTGTTTATCTTCCATCAGTAATATAAACGGAAAATCAGGAACATTTTAGTTAATTCTAATGAAAACACATTGATTTTTATCATTTGTATTGGAAACAACATTGTCATATGTCTTTTCTTGGATCCAAATAATACGAAACCTACCTCTATGATTTAAAGTTAAAATCCTCACATATGGTTAAATAGTGACTTTTTTCACGTTTTTCATGTAGTTTGATATTACGTAAATATATTCATTTTTACCATTATTTCGATACCATTTCATGTAGTATCACGATATGTGATTTGGCCTTGAAATCTGAGAATTTCGAATAATATTGCATTTTAAGCAAGTTTTCTTGCATTTTGTTTCGTACGAAAAATCATCGAATTTAGCAATGTTTTGACGTTTATCATCCCCTTTTCCTTCATGTGATTTAAACAAAATATCATCGAATTAGGCAATATTTTGCCGTTTTCCACGTTTTTGTGAATTTTCAGTCCATGGGTATCAATTCATATATATACGATAAAAATGATGCAAACACATAATTGATTAGATAATAACCTTAAATACTTCATTTTCAATCATCTATTTGTTTCTCGGTAAAATACTGAGTAAGATATTGAAAAGAGGAGAAGTTCGGTTTTTATTGCATATATCGACGTTTCAGCCGGATTAGAGCGGTTTTACGAGTACATCTTCCCTCGTTAATATAAACGGAAAATCAAGAACATTTTAGTTATTTCTAATGAAAACACATTGTTTTTTATCATTTGTATTGGAAACAACATTGGTGTATGTCTTTTCTTGGATCTAAATAATACGAAACCTCGCTCTATGATTTGAAGTTAAAATCCTCAAATATGGTTATATAGTGACTTTTTTCACGTTTTTCATGTAGTTTGATATTACGTAAATATATTCATTTTTACCATTATTTCGATACTATTTCATGTAGTATCACGATATGTGATTTGGCCTTGAAATCTCGGAATTTCGCATAATATTGCATTTTAAGCAAGTTTTCTTGCATTTTGTTTCGTACGAAAAATCATCGAATTTAGCAATATTTTGACGTTTATCATCCCCTTTTCCTTCATGTGATTTAAACAAAATATCATCGAATTAGGCAATATTTTGCCGTTTTCCACGTTTTTGTGAATTTTCAGTCCATGGGTAGAAAAGACATATGATTCATATATATGCGATAAAAGTGATGCAAACACATAATTGATCAGAAAATAACCTTAAATACTTCATTTTCAATCATCTATTTGTTTCTCGTTAAAATACTGAGTAAGATATTGAAAAGGGGAGAAGTTCTGTTTTTATTGCATGCATTTATTGTACGTTTCAGCTGGAATAGAGCGGTTTTACGTGTTTATCTTCCATCAGTAATATAAACGGAAAATAAGGAACATTTTAGTTAATTCTAATGAAAACACATTGATTTTTATCATTTGTATTGGAAACAACATTGTCATATGTCTTTTCTTGGATCTAAATAATACGAAACCTCGCTCTATGATTCTAAGTTAAAATCCTCAAATATGGTTAAATAGTGACTTTTTTCACGATTTTCATGTAGTTTGATATTACGTAAATATATTCATTTATACCAATATTTCGATACTATTTCATGTAGTATCACGATATGTGATTTGGCCTTGAAATCTCAGAATTTCGCATAATATTGCATTTTAAGCAAGTTTTCTTACATTTTGTTTCGTACGAAAAATCATCGAATAAAGCAATATTTTGACGTTTATCATCTCCTTTTGCTTCATGTGATTTAAACAAAATATCATCGAATTAAGCAATATTTTGCCGTTTTCCACGTTTTTGTGAATTTTCAGTCCATGGGTTTTAATTCATATATATACGATAAAAATGATGCAAACACATAATTGATTAGATAATAACCTTAAATACTTCATTTTCAATCAACTATTTCTTTCTCGTTAAAATACTGAGTAAGATATTTAAAGGGGGAGAAGTTCTGATTTTATTGCATATATCGACGTTTCAGCCGGAATAGAGCGGTTTTCGTGTACATCCTCCATCGGTAATATAAACGGAAAATCAGGAACATTTTAATTAATTCTAATGAAAACACATTGATTTTTATCATTTGTATTGGAAACAACATTGTCATAAGTCTTTTCTTGGATCTAAATAATACCAAACCTCGCTCTATGATTCTAAGTTATAATCCTCAAATATAGTTAAATAGTGACTTTTTTCACGATTTTCATGTAGTTTGATATTACGTAAATATATTCATTTTTACCAATATTTCGATCCTATTTCATGTAGTATCACGATATGTGATTTGGCCTTGAAATCTCAGAATTTCGCATAATATTGCATTTTATGCAAGTTTTCTTGCATTTTGTTTCGTACGAAAAATCATCGGATTTAGCAATATTTTGACGTTTATCATCCCCTTTTCCTTCATGTGATTTAAACAAAATATCATCGAATTAGGCAATATTTTGCCGTTTTCCACGTTTTTGTGAATTTTCCGTCCATGGGTATTAATTCATTATATATACGATAAAAATGATGCAAACACATAATTGATTAGATAATAACCTTAAATACTTCATTTTCAATCAACTATTTGTTTCTCGTTAAAATACTGAGTAAGATATTGTAAAGGGGAGAAGTTCTGTTTTTATTGCATATATCGACGTTTCAGCCGGAATAGAGCGGTTTTACGTGTACATCTTCCATCAGTAATATAAACGGAAAATCAGGAACATTTTAGTTAATTCTAATGAAAACACATTGATTTTTATCATTTGTATTGGAAACAACATTGTCATGTCTTTTCTTGGATCTAAATAATACGAAACCTCGCTCTATGATTCTAAGTTATAATCCTCAAATATAGTTAAATAGTGACTTTTTTCACGATTTTCATGTAGTTTGATATTACGTAAATATATTCATTTTTACCAATATTTCGATACTATTTCATGTAGTATCACGATATGTGATTTGGCCTTGAAATCTCAGAATTTCGCATAATATTGCATTTTATGCAAGTTTTCTTGCATTTTGTTTCGTACGAAAAATCATCGGATTTAGCAATATTTTGACGTTTATCATCCCCTTTTCCTTCATGTGATTTAAACAAAATATCATCGAATTAGGCAATATTTTGCCGTTTTCCACGTTTTTGTGAATTTTCCGTCCATGGGTATTAATTCATTATATATACGATAAAAATGATGCAAACACATAATTGATTAGATAATAACCTTAAATACTTCATTTTCAATCAACTATTTGTTTCTCGTTAAAATACTGAGTAAGATATTGAAAAGGGGAGAAGTTCGGTTTTTATTGCATATATCGACGTTTCAGCCGGATTAGAGCGGTTTTACGTGTACATCTTCCCTCGGTAATATAAACGGAAAATCAAGAACATTATAGTTAATTCTAATGAAAACAAATTGTTTTTTATCATTTGTATTGGAAACAACATTGTCATATGTCTTTTCTTGGATCTAAATAATACGAAACCTCGCTCTATGATTTGAAGTTAAAATCCTCAAATATGGTAAAATAGTAACTTTTTCACGTTAATCATGTAGTTTGATATTACGTAAATATATTCATTTTTAACCAATATTTCGATACTATTTCATGTAGTATCACGATATGTGATTTGGCCTTCAAATCTCAGAATTTCGCATAATATTGCATTTTAAGCAAGTTTTCTTGCATTTTGTTTCGTACGAAAAATCATCGAATTTAGCAATGTTTTGACGTGTATCATCCCCTTTTCCTTCATGTGATTTAAACAAAATATCATCGAATTAGGCAATATTTTGCCGTTTCCCACGTTTTTGTGAATTTTCAGTCCATGGATATTAATTCATATATATACGATAAAAATGATGCAAACACATAATTGATTAGATAATAACCTTAAATACTTCATTTTCAATCATCTATTTGTTTCTCGGTAAAATACTGAGTAAGATATTGAAAAGAGGAGAAGTTCGGTTTTTATTGCATATATCGACGTTTCAGCCGGATTAGAGCGGTTTTACGAGTACATCTTCCCTCGTTAATATAAACGGAAAATCAAGAACATTTTAGTTATTTCTAATGAAAACACATTGTTTTTTATCATTTGTATTGGAAACAACATTGGTGTATGTCTTTTCTTGGATCTAAATAATACGAAACCTCGCTCTATGATTTGAAGTTAAAATCCTCAAATATGGTTATATAGTGACTTTTTTCACGTTTTTCATGTAGTTTGATATTACGTAAATATATTCATTTTTACCATTATTTCGATACTATTCCATGTAGTATCACGATATGTGATTTGGCCTTGAAATCTCGGAATTTCGCATAATATTGCATTTTAAGCAAGTTTTCTTGCATTTTGTTTCGTACGAAAAATCATCGAATAAAGCAATATTTTGACGTTTATCATCTCCTTTTGCTTCATGTGATTTAAACAAAATATCATCGAATTAAGCAATATTTTGCCGTTTTCCACGTTTTTGTGAATTTTCAGTCCATGGGTTTTAATTCATATATATACGATAAAAATGATGCAAACACATAATTGATTAGATAATAACCTTAAATAGTTCATTTTCAATCAACTATTTCTTTCTCGTTAAAATACTGAGTAAGATATTTAAAGGGGGAGAAGTTCTGATTTTATTGCATATATCGACGTTTCAGCCGGAATAGAGCGGTTTTCGTGTACATCTTCCATCGGTAATATAAACGGAAAATCAGGAACATTTTAGTTAATTCTAATGAAAACACATTGATTTTTATCATTTGTATTGGAAACAACATTGTCATAAGTCTTTTCTTGGATCTAAATAATACCAAACCTCGCTCTATGATTCTAAGTTATAATCCTCAAATATAGTTAAATAGTGACTTTTTTCACGATTTTCATGTAGTTTGATATTACGTAAATATAGTCATTTTTACCAATATTTCGATACTATTTCATGTAGTATCACGATATGTGATTTGGCCTTCAAATCTCAGAATTTCGCATAATATTGCATTTTATGCAAGTTTTCTTGCATTTTGTTTCGTACGAAAAATCATCGGATTTAGCAATATTTTGACGTTTATCATCCCCTTTTCCTTCATGTGATTTAAACAAAATATCATCGAATTAGGCAATATTTTGCCGTTTTCCACGTTTTTGTGAATTTTCCGTCCATGGGTATTAATTCATTATATATACGATAAAAATGATGCAAACACATAATTGATTAGATAATAACCTTAAATACTTCATTTTCAATCAACTATTTGTTTCTCGTTAAAATACTGAGTAAGATATTGTAAAGGGGAGAAGTTCTGTTTTTATTGCATATATCGACGTTTCAGCCGGAATAGAGCGGTTTTACGTGTACATCTTCCATCAGTAATATAAACGGAAAATCAGGAACATTTTAGTTAATTCTAATGAAAACACATTGATTTTTATCATTTGTATTGGAAACAACATTGTCATGTCTTTTCTTGGATCTAAATAATACGAAACCTCGCTCTATGATTCTAAGTTATAATCCTCAAATATAGTTAAATAGTGACTTTTTTCACGATTTTCATGTAGTTTGATATTACGTAAATATATTCATTTTTACCAATATTTCGATACTATTTCATGTAGTATCACGATATGTGATTTGGCCTTGAAATCTCAGAATTTCGCATAATATTGCATTTTATGCAAGTTTTCTTGCATTTTGTTTCGTACGAAAAATCATCGGATTTAGCAATATTTTGACGTTTATCATCCCCTTTTCCTTCATGTGATTTAAACAAAATATCATCGAATTAGGCAATATTTTGCCGTTTTCCACGTTTTTGTGAATTTTCCGTCCATGGGTATTAATTCATTATATATACGATAAAAATGATGCAAACACATAATTGATTAGATAATAACCTTAAATACTTCATTTTCAATCAACTATTTGTTTCTCGTTAAAATACTGAGTAAGATATTGAAAAGGGGAGAAGTTCTGTTTTTATTGCATATATCGACGTTTCAGCCGGAATAGAGCGGTTTTACGTGTACATCTTCCATCAGTAATATAAACGGAAAATCAGGAACATTTTAGTTAATTCTAATGAAACACATTGATTTTTATCATTTGTATTGGAAACATCATTGTCATATGTCTTTTCTTGGATCTAAATAATACGAAACCTCGCTCTATGATTTGAAGTTAAAATCCTCAAATATGGTTATATAGTGACTTTTTTCACGTTTTTCATGTAGTTTGATATTACGTAAATATATTCATTTTTACCAATATTTCGATACTATTTCATGTAGTATCACGATATGTGATTTGGCCTTCAAATCTCAGAATTTCGCATAATATTGCATTTTAAGCAAGTTTTCTTGCATTTTGTTTTGTACGAAAAATCATCGAATTTAGCAATATTTTGACGTTTATCATCCCCTTTTCCTTCATGTGAATTAAACAAAATATCATCGAATTAGGCAATATTTTGCCGTTTTCCACGTTTTTGTGAATTTTCAGTCCATGGGTATTAATTCATATATATATACGATAAAAATGATGCAAACACATAATTGATTAGATAATAACCTTAAATACTTCATTTTCAATCATCTATTTGTTTCTCGTTAAAATACTGAGTAAGATATTGAAAAAGGGAGAAGTTCGGTTTTTATTGCATATATCGACGTTTCAGCCGGATTAGAGCGGTTTTACGTGTACATCTTCCCTCGTTAATATAAACGGAAAATCAAGAACATTATAGTTAATTCTAATGAAAACAAATTGTTTTTTATCATTTGTATTGGAAACAACATTGTCATATGTCTTTTCTTGGATCTAAATAATACGAAACCTCGCTCTATGATTTGAAGTTAAAATCCTCAAATATGGTAAAATAGTAACTTTTTCACGTTAATCATGTAGTTTGATATTACGTAAATATATTCATTTTTAACCAATATTTCGATACTATTTCATGTAGTATCACGATATGTGATTTGGCCTTCAAATCTCAGAATTTCGCATAATATTGCATTTTAAGCAAGTTTTCTTGCATTTTGTTTCGTACGAAAAATCATCGAATTTAGCAATGTTTTGACGTTTATCATCCCCTTTTCCTTCATGTGATTTAAACAAAATATCATCGAATTAGGCAATATTTTGCCGTTTTCCACGTTTTTGTGAATTTTCAGTCCATGGGTAGAAAAGACATATGATTCATATATATGCGATAAAAGTGATGCAAACACATAATTGATTAGAAAATAACCTTAAATACTTCATTTTCAATCATCTATTTGTTTCTCGTTAAAATACTGAGTAAGATATTGAAAAGGGGAGAAGTTCTGTTTTTATTGCATGCATTTATTGTACGTTTCAGCTGGAATAGAGCGGTTTTACGTGTTTATCTTCCATCAGTAATATAAACGGAAAATCAGGAACATTTTAGTTAATTCTAATGAAAACACATTGATTTTTATCATTTGTATTGGAAACAACATTGTCATATGTCTTTTCTTGGATCCAAATAATACGAAACCTACCTCTATGATTTAAAGTTAAAATCCTCAAATATGGTTAAATAGTGACTTTTTTCACGTTTTTCATGTAGTTTGATATTACGTAAATATATTCATTTTTACCAATATTTCGATACTATTTCATGTAGTATCACGATATGTGATTTGGCCTTGAAATCTCAGAATTTCGCATAATATTGCATTTTATGCAAGTTTTCTTGCATTTTGTTTCGTACGAAAAATCATCGGATTTAGCAATATTTTGACGTTTATCATCCCCTTTTCCTTCATGTGATTTAAACAAAATATCATCGAATTAGGCAATATTTTGCCGTTTTCCCCGTTTTTGTGAATTTTCCGTCCATGGGTATTAATTCATTATATATACGATAAAAATGATGCAAACACATAATTGATTAGATAATAACCTTAAATACTTCATTTTCAATCAACTATTTGTTTCTCGTTAAAATACTGAGTAAGATATTGTAAAGGGGAGAAGTTCTGTTTTTATTGCATATATCGACGTTTCAGCCGGAATAGAGCGGTTTTACGTGTACATCTTCCATCAGTAATATAAACGGAAAATCAGGAACATTTTAGTTAATTCTAATGAAAACACATTGATTTTTATCATTTGTATTGGAAACAACATTGTCATATGTCTTTTCTTGGATCTAAATAATACTTAACCTCGCTCTATGATTCTAAGTTATAATCCTCAAATATAGTTAAATAGTGACTTTTTTCACGATTTTCATGTAGTTTGATATTACGTAAATATATTCATTTTTACCAATATTTCGATACTATTTCATGTAGTATCACGATATGTGATTTGGCCTTGAAATCTCAGAATTTCGCATAATATTGCATTTTATGCAAGTTTTCTTGCATTTTGTTTCGTACGAAAAATCATCGGATTTAGCAATATTTTGACGTTTATAATCCCCTTTTCCTTCATGTGATTTAAACAAAATATCATCGAATTAGGCAATATTTTGCCGTTTTCCACGTTTTTGTGAATTTTCCGTCCATGGGTATTAATTCATTATATATACGATAAAAATGATGCAAACACATAATTGATTAGATAATAACCTTAAATACTTCATTTTCAATCAACTATTTGTTTCTCGTTAAAATACTGAGTAAGATATTGAAAAGGGGAGAAGTTCTGTTTTTATTGCATATATCGACGTTTCAGCCGGAATAGAGCGGTTTTACGTGTACATCTTCCATCAGTAATATAAACGGAAAATCAGGAACATTTTAGTTAATTCTAATGAAACACATTGATTTTTATCATTTGTATTGGAAACAACATTGTCATATGTCTTTTCTTGGATCTAAATAATACGAAACCTCGCTCTATGATTTGAAGTTAAAATCCTCAAATATGGTTATATAGTGACTTTTTTCACGTTTTTCATGTAGTTTGATATTACGTAAATATATTCATTTTCACCAATATTTCGATACTATTTCATGTAGTATCACGATATGTGATTTGGCCTTCAAATCTCAGAATTTCGCATAATATTGCATTTTAAGCAAGTTTTCTTGCATTTTGTTTTGTACGAAAAATCATCGAATTTAGCAATATTTTGACGTTTATCATCCCCTTTTCCTTCATGTGAATTAAACAAAATATCATCGAATTAGGCAATATTTTGCCGTTTTCCACGTTTTTGTGAATTTTCAGTCCATGGGTATTAATTCATATATATATACGATAAAAATGATGCAAACACATAATTGATTAGATAATAACCTTAAATACTTCATTTTCAATCATCTATTTGTTTCTCGTTAAAATACTGAGTAAGATATTGAAAAAGGGAGAAGTTCGGTTTTTATTGCATATATCGACGTTTCAGCCGGATTAGAGCGGTTTTACGTGTACATCTTCCCTCGTTAATATAAACGGAAAATCAAGAACATTATAGTTAATTCTAATGAAAACAAATTGTTTTTTATCATTTGTATTGGAAACAACATTGTCATATGTCTTTTCTTGGATCTAAATAATACGAAACCTCGCTCTATGATTTGAAGTTAAAATCCTCAAATATGGTAAAATAGTAACTTTTTCACGTTAATCATGTAGTTTGATATTACGTAAATATATTCATTTTTAACCAATATTTCGATACTATTTCATGTAGTATCACGATATGTGATTTGGCCTTCAAATCTCAGAATTTCGCATAATATTGCATTTTAAGCAAGTTTTCTTGCATTTTGTTTCGTACGAAAAATCATCGAATTTAGCAATGTTTTGACGTTTATCATCCCCTTTTCCTTCATGTGATTTAAACAAAATATCATCGAATTAGGCAATATTTTGCCGTTTTCCACGTTTTTGTGAATTTTCAGTCCATGGGTAGAAAAGACATATGATTCATATATATGCGATAAAAGTGATGCAAACACATAATTGATTAGAAAATAACCTTAAATACTTCATTTTCAATCATCTATTTGTTTCTCGTTAAAATACTGAGTAAGATATTGAAAAGGGGAGAAGTTCTGTTTTTATTGCATGCATTTATTGTACGTTTCAGCTGGAATAGAGCGGTTTTACGTGTTTATCTTCCATCAGTAATATAAACGGAAAATCAGGAACATTTTAGTTAATTCTAATGAAAACACATTGATTTTTATCATTTGTATTGGAAACAACATTGTCATATGTCTTTTCTTGGATCCAAATAATACGAAACCTACCTCTATGATTTAAAGTTAAAATCCTCAAATATGGTTAAATAGTGACTTTTTTCACGTTTTTCATGTAGTTTGATATTACGTAAATATATTCATTTTTACCAATATTTCGATACTATTTCATGTAGTATCACGATATGTGATTTGGCCTTGAAATCTCAGAATTTCGCATAATATTGCATTTTATGCAAGTTTTCTTGCATTTTGTTTCGTACGAAAAATCATCGGATTTAGCAATATTTTGACGTTTATCATCCCCTTTTCCTTCATGTGATTTAAACAAAATATCATCGAATTAGGCAATATTTTGCCGTTTTCCACGTTTTTGTGAATTTTCCGTCCATGGGTATTAATTCATTATATATACGATAAAAATGATGCAAACACATAATTGATTAGATAATAACCTTAAATACTTCATTTTCAATCAACTATTTGTTTCTCGTTAAAATACTGAGTAAGATATTGTAAAGGGGAGATGTTCTGTTTTTATTGCATATATTGACGTTTTAGCCGGAATAGAGCGGTTTTACGTGTACATCTTCCATCAGTAATATAAACGGAAAATCAGGAACATTTTAGTTAATTCTAATGAAAACACATTGATTTTTATCATTTGTATTGGAAACAACATTGTCATATGTCTTTTCTTGGATCTAAATAATACGAAACCTCGCTCTATGATTCTAAGTTATAATCCTCAAATATAGTTAAATAGTGACTTTTTTCACGATTTTCATGTAGTTTGATATTACGTAAATATATTCATTTTTACCAATATTTCGATATTATTTCATGTAGTATCACGATATGTGATTTGGCCTTGAAATCTCAGAATTTCGCATAATATTGCATTTTATGCAAGTTTTCTTGCATTTTGTTTCGTACGAAAAATCATCGGATTTAGCAATATTTTGACGTTTATCATCCCCTTTTCCTTCATGTGATTTAAACAAAATATCATCGAATTAGGCAATATTTTGCCGTTTTCCACGTTTTTGTGAATTTTCCGTCCATGGGTATTAATTCATTATATATACGATAAAAATGATGCAAACACATAATTGATTAGATAATAACCTTAAATACTTCATTTTCAATCAACTATTTGTTTCTCGTTAAAATACTGAGTAAGATATTGAAAAGGGGAGAAGTTCTGTTTTTATTGCATATATCGACGTTTCAGCCGGAATAGAGCGGTTTTACGTGTACATCTTCCATCAGTAATATAAACGGAAAATCAGGAACATTTTAGTTAATTCTAATGAAACACATTGATTTTTATCATTTGTATTGGAAACAAGATTGTCATATGTCTTTTCTTGGATCTAAATAATACGAAACCTCGCTCTATGATTTGAAGTTAAAATCCTCAAATATGGTTATATAGTGACTTTTTTCACGTTTTTCATGTAGTTTGATATTACGTAAATATATTCATTTTTACCAATATTTCGTTAATATTTCATGTAGTATCACGATATGTGATTTGGCCTTCAAATCTCAGAATTTCGCATAATATTGCATTTTAAGCAAGTTTTCTTGCATTTTGTTTTGTACGAAAAATCATCGAATTTAGCAATATTTTGACGTTTATCATCCCCTTTTCCTTCATGTGAATTAAACAAAATATCATCGAATTAGGCAATATTTTGCCGTTTTCCACGTTTTTGTGAATTTTCAGTCCATGGGTATTAATTCATATATATATACGATAAAAATGATGCAAACACATAATTGATTAGATAATAACCTTAAATACTTCATTTTCAATCATCTATTTGTTTCTCGTTAAAATACTGAGTAAGATATTGAAAAAGGGAGAAGTTCGGTTTTTATTGCATATATCGACGTTTCAGCCGGATTAGAGCGGTTTTACGTGTACATCTTCCCTCGTTAATATAAACGGAAAATCAAGAACATTATAGTTAATTCTAATGAAAACAAATTGTTTTTTATCATTTGTATTGGAAACAACATTGTCATATGTCTTTTCTTGGATCTAAATAATACGAAACCTCGCTCTATGATTTGAAGTTAAAATCCTCAAATATGGTAAAATAGTAACTTTTTCACGTTAATCATGTAGTTTGATATTACGTAAATATATTCATTTTTAACCAATATTTCGATACTATTTCATGTAGTATCACGATATGTGATTTGGCCTTCAAATCTCAGAATTTCGCATAATATTGCATTTTAAGCAAGTTTTCTTGCATTTTGTTTCCTACGAAAAATCATCGAATTTAGCAATGTTTTGACGTTTATCATCCCCTTTTCCTTCATGTGATTTAAACAAAATATCATCGAATTAGGCAATATTTTGCCGTTTTCCACGTTTTTGTGAATTTTCAGTCCATGGATATTAATTCATATATATACGATAAAAATGATGCAAACACATAATTGATTAGATACTAACCTTAAATACTTCATTTTCAATCATCTATTTGTTTCTCGGTAAAATACTGAGTAAGATATTGAAAAGAGGAGAAGTTCGGTTTTTATTGCATATATCGACGTTTCAGCCGGATTACAGCGGTTTTACGAGTACATCTTCCCTCGTTAATATAAATGGAATATCAAGAACATTTTAGTTATTTCTAATGAAAACACATAGTTTTTTATCATTTGTATTGGAAACAACATTGGTGTATGTCTTTTCTTGGATCTAAATAATACGAAACCTCGCTCTATGATTTGAAGTTAAAATCCTCAAATATGGTTATATAGTGACTTTTTTCACGTTTTTCATGTAGTTTGATATTACGTAAATATATTCATTTTTACCATTATTTCGATACTATTTCATGTAGTAACACGATATGTGATTTGGCCTTGAAATCTCGGAATTTCGCATAATATTGCATTTTAAGCAAGTTTTCTTGCATTTTGTTTCGTACGAAAAATCATCGAATTTAGCAATATTTTGACGTTTATCATCCCCTTTTCCTTCATGTGATTTAAACAAAATATCATCGAATTAGGCAATATTTTGCCGTTTTCCACGTTTTTGTGAATTTTCAGTCCATGGGTAGAAAAGACATATGATTCATATATATGCGATAAAAGTGATGCAAACACATAATTGATTAGAAAATAACCTTAAATACTTCATTTTCAATCATCTATTTGTTTCTCGTTAAAATACTGAGTAAGATATTGAAAAGGGGAGAAGTTCTGTTTTTATTGCATGCATTTATTGTACGTTTCAGCTGGAATAGAGCGGTTTTACGTGTTTATCTTCCATCAGTAATATAAACGGAAAATCAGGAACATTTTAGTTAATTCTAATGAAAACACATTGATTTTTATCATTTGTATTGGAAACAACATTGTCATATGTCTTTTCTTGGATCCAAATAATACGAAACCTACCTCTATGATTTAAAGTTAAAATCCTCAAATATGGTTAAATAGTGACTTTTTTCACGTTTTTCATGTAGTTTGATATTACGTAAATATATTCATTTTTACCATTATTTCGATACCATTTCATGTAGTATCACGATATGTGATTTGGCCTTGAAATCTCAGAATTTCGCATAATATTGCATTTTAAGCAAGTTTTCTTGCATTTTGTTTCGTACGAAAAATCATCGAATTTAGCAATGTTTTGACGTTTATCATCCCCTTTTCCTTCATGTGATTTAAACAAAATATCATCGAATTAGGCAATATTTTGCCGTTTTCCACGTTTTTGTGAATTTTCAGTCCATGGGTATTAATTCATATATATACGATAAAAATGATGCAAACACATAATTGATTAGATAATAACCTTAAATACTTCATTTTCAATCATCTATTTGTTTCTCGGTAAAATACTGAGTAAGATATTGAAAAGAGGAGAAGTTCGGTTTTTATTGCATATATCGACGTTTCAGCCGGATTAGAGCGGTTTTACGAGTACATCTTCCCTCGTTAATATAAACGGAAAATCAAGAACATTTTAGTTATTTCTAATGAAAACACATTGTTTTTTATCATTTGTATTGGAAACAACATTGGTGTATGTCTTTTCTTGGATCTAAATAATACGAAACCTCGCTCTATGATTTGAAGTTTAAATCCTCAAATATGGTTATATAGTGACTTTTTTCAAGTTTTTCATGTAGTTTGATATTACGTAAATATATTCATTTTTACCATTATTTCGATACTATTTCATGTAGTATCACGATATGTGATTTGGCCTTGAAATCTCGGAATTTCGCATAATATTGCATTTTAAGCAAGTTTTCTTGCATTTTGTTTCGTACGAAAAATCATCGAATTTAGCAATATTTTGACGTTTATCATTCCCTTTTCCTTCATGTGATTTAAACAAAATATCATCGAATTAGGCAATATTTTGCCGTTTTCCACGTTTTTGTGAATTTTCAGTCCATGGGTAGAAAAGACATATGATTCATATATATGCGATAAAAGTGATGCAAACACATAATTGATTAGAAAATAACCTTAAATACTTCATTTTCAATCATCTATTTGTTTCTCGTTAAAATACTGAGTAAGATATTGAAAAGGGGAGAAGTTCTGTTTTTATTGCATGCATTTATTGTACGTTTCAGCTGGAATAGAGCGGTTTTACGTGTTTATCTTCCATCAGTAATATAAACGGAAAATCAGGAACATTTTAGTTAATTCTAATGAAAACACATTGATTTTTATCATTTGTATTGGAAACAACATTGTCATATGTCTTTTCTTGGATCTAAATAATACGAAACCTCGCTCTATGATTCTAAGTTAAAATCCTCAAATATGGTTAAATAGTGACTTTTTTCACGATTTTCATGTAGTTTGATATTACGTAAATATATTCATTTATACCAATATTTCGATACTATTTCATGTAGTATCACGATATGTGATTTGGCCTTGAAATCTCAGAATTTCGCATAATATTGCATTTTAAGCAAGTTTTCTTACATTTTGTTTCGTTCGAAAAATCATCGAATAAAGCAATATTTTGACGTTTATCATCTCCTTTTGCTTCATGTGATTTAAACAAAATATCATCGAATTAAGCAATATTTTGCCGTTTTCCACGTTTTTGTGAATTTTCAGTCCATGGGTTTTAATTCATATATATACGATAAAAATGATGCAAACACATAATTGATTAGATAATAACCTTAAATAGTTCATTTTCAATCAACTATTTCTTTCTCGTTAAAATACTGAGTAAGATATTTAAAGGGGGAGAAGTTCTGATTTTATTGCATATATCGACGTTTCAGCCGGAATAGAGCGGTTTTCGTGTACATCTTCCATCGGTAATATAAACGGAAAATCAGGAACATTTTAGTTAATTCTAATGAAAACACATTGATTTTTATCATTTGTATTGGAAACAACATTGTCATAAGTCTTTTCTTGGATCTAAATAATACCAAACCTCGCTCTATGATTCTAAGTTATAATCCTCAAATATAGTTAAATAGTGACTTTTTTCACGATTTTCATGTAGTTTGATATTACGTAAATATATTCATTTTTACCAATATTTCGATACTATTTCATGTAGTATCACGATATGTGATTTGGCCTTGAAATCTCAGAATTTCGCATAATATTGCATTTTATGCAAGTTTTCTAGCATTTTGTTTCGGACGAAAAATCATCGGATTTAGCAATATTTTGACGTTTATCATCCCCTTTTCCTTCATGTGATTTAAACAAAATATCATCGAATTAGGCAATATTTTGCCGTTTTCCACGTTTTTGTGAATTTTCCGTCCATGGGTATTAATTCATTATATATACGATAAAAATGATGCAAACACATAATTGATTAGATAATAACCTTAAATACTTCATTTTCAATCAACTATTTGTTTCTCGTTAAAATACTGAGTAAGATATTGTAAAGGGGAGAAGTTCTGTTTTTATTGCATATATCGACGTTTCAGCCGGAATAGAGCGGTTTTACGTGTACATCTTCCATCAGTAATATAAACGGAAAATCAGGAACATTTTAGTTAATTCTAATGAAAACACATTGATTTTTATCATTTGTATTGGAAACAACATTGTCATATGTCTTTTCTTGGATCTAAATAATACGAAACCTCGCTCTATGATTCTAAGTTAAAATCCTCAAATATGGTTAAATAGTGACTTTTTTCACGATTTTCATGTAGTTTGATATTACGTAAATATATTCATTTATACCAATATTTCGATACTATTTCATGTAGTATCACGATACTATTTCATGTAGTATCAATCCGGCTGTAACGTCGATATATGCAATAAAAACTGAACTTCTCCCCTTTTCAATAACGTACTCAGTATTTTAACGAGAAACAAATGGTTGATTGAAAATGAAGTATTTAAGGTTAATTTCTAATCAATTATGTGTTTGCATCATTTTTATCGTATATTTAATGAATAAACTGCAATAACCAATAAACCAATAAACCAATAACCAATAAACTGCGAATTCACAAAAACGTTGAAAAACGGCAAAATATTGCCAAATTCGATGATATTTTGTTTAAATCACAAAGGAAAAGGGGATGATAAACGTCTAAATATTGCTAAATTCGATGATTTTTCATACAAAACAAAATGCAAGAAAACTTGCTTAAAATGCAATATTATGCGAAATTCTGAGATTTGAAGGCCTAATAACATATCGTGATACTATATGAAATAGTATCGAAATATTGGTAAAAATGAATATATTTACGTAATATCAAACTACATGATTAACGTGAAAAAGTCCTTATTTTACCATATTGAGGATTTTAACTTCAAGTCATAGAGCGAGGTTTCGTATTATTTAGATCCAAGAGAAGACATATGACAATTTTGTTTCCAATACAAATGATAAAAAAACAATGTGTTTTCATTAGAATTAATAAAAATGTTCTTGATTTTCCGTTTATATTACCGATGGAAGATATACACGTAAAACCGCTCTAATCCGGCTGAAACGTCGATATATGCAATAAAAACCGAACTTCTCCATTTTTCAATATCTTTCTCAGTATTTTAACGAGAAACAAATAGATGATATAAAATGAAGTATTTAAGGCTTATATAAATGAAGTATCTAATCAATTATGTGTTTGCATCATTTTTATCGTATATATAATGAATTAATACCCATAGACTGAAAATTCACAAAAACGTGGAGAAACGGCAAAATATTGCCTATTTTGATGATATTTTGTTTAAATCACATAAAGGAAAAGGAGATGATAAACGTCAAAATATTGCTAAATTCGATGATTTTTCGTACGAAACAAAATGCAAGAAAACTTGCTTAAAATGCAATATTATGCGAAATTCTGAGATTTGAAGGCCAAATCACATATCGTGATACTACATGAAATAGTATCGAAATATTGGTAAAAATGAATATATTTACGTAATATCAAACTACATGATTAAGGTGAAAAAGTTACCATATTAGAGGATTTTAACTTCAAATCATAGAGCGAGGTTTCGTATTATTTAGATCCAAGAAAAGACATATGACAATGTTGTTTCCAAAACAAATGATAAAAAACAATGTATTTTCATTAGAATTAACTAAATTGTTCTTGATTTTCCGTTTATATTACCGATGGAAGATGTACACGAAAACCGCTCTAATCCGGCTGAAACGTCGATATATGCAATAAAAACAGAACTTCTTTCCTTTTCAATATCGCCCCAACCCCCCCCTGCAGTTTTCAAAGTATCCCAAATATCCCAAATTCGACCCTTGAGCCATATTTTTAAGCCAAATTCTGGCTCTCTGCACGTATTCGCAGTTCAAATTACGACTTTTTATGCCAAAATATGCCAATTACTGAATGTGCCGATGAGTTACATTTTGCCCAAACCCTCCCTGCAGTTTTCAAAATATCCCAAACATCCAAAATACGACCCTTGAGGCCTAATTTGGAGCTAAACTCTGGCTTTCTGCACGTATTCGCAGTATGAAATTACGACTTTTTATACCGAAAATATGCCAGTTACAGAAAGCAGCGATGGATAACATTTTGCCCAAGCCCTCCCTGCAGTTTTCAAATATCCAAAACGTCCCAAATTCGACACTTGAGCCATATTTTGGTGCCAAATTCTGGCTCTCTGCACGTATTCGTAGTTTGAAATTACGAATTTTATAACGAAAATATGCCAATTACTGAGAGCAGCGATTTGTCACAGTTTGACCAAACCCACCCTGCAGTTTTGAAAATATCCCAAACATCCCAAATTCAACTATTGAGCCATATTTTGGAGCCAAATTCTGGCTCTCTGCACGTATTCGCAGTTTGAAATTACGAATTTTTATACAGAAAAAATGCCAGTTACTGGGATCAGCGATGGGTCACATTTTGCCCAAACCCTCTTTGCATTTTTCAAAATATCCCAAACATCCCAAATTCGACCATTGAACCATATTTTGGAGTCAAATTCTGGCTCTCTGCACGTATTCGCAGTTTGAAATTACGACTTTTTATACCAAAAATATACCAATTACTGAAAGCGACTATGGGTCACATTTTGCCCAAACCCCTCTGCAGTTTTCGAAATATCCAAAACATCCCAAATACGACCCTTGAGGAATATTTTGGAACCAATTTCTGGCTCTCTGCACGTATTCGCAGAATGAAATTACGACTTTTTATACCGAAAATATGCCAGTTATTGAAAGTGGCGATGGATCACATTTTGCCCAAACTCTCCCTGCAGTTTTAATAATATCACAAACATCCCAAATTCGACTCTTGAACCATATTTTGGAGCCAAATTCTGGCTCTCTGAACGTTCTCGCAGTTTGAAAATACGACTTTTTATACAGAAAAAATGCCAATTACTGAAAGCGGCAATGGATCACATTTTGCCCAAACCCTCCCTACAGTTTTCAAAATATCCCAAATATCCCAAATTCAAATATGGCCCAAACCTTGGGCCATATTAAGGAGCCAAATTCTGGCTCTCTGCATGTATTCGCAGTTTGAAATTACGAATTTTATAACAAAAATATGCCAATTACTGAGAGCGGCGATGGGTCACAGTTTGATCAAACCCACGCTGCAGTTTTGAAAATATTCCAAACATCCCAAATTTGACGCTTGAGCCATATTTTATCGCCAAATTCTGGCTCTCTGCACGTATTCGCAGTTTGAAATTACGACTTTTTATACCGAAAATATGCCAATTGCTGAACGCACCGATGAGTCACATTTTGACCTAAACCGTTCCTGCAGTTTTCAAAATATCCCAAACATCCCAAATTCGACCCTTGAAACATATTTTGGCGCCAAATTCTGGCTCTCGGCACGTTTTCGCAGTTTTAAATTACGAATTTTACACCTAAAATATGCCAATTACTGTGAGCGGCGATGGGTCACAGTTTGCCCAAATTCACCCTGCAGTTTTGAAAATATCTCAAACATCCCAAATTCCACTCTTGAGCCATATTTTGGAACCAAACTCTGGATCTCTGCACGTATTCGCAGTTTGAAAATACGAATTTTTATACCGAATATATGCCAATTACTGGGATCAGCGATGAGTCACATTTTGCCCAAACCCTCCCGAAGTTTTAAAAATATCACAAACATCCCAAATTCGACGCTTGAACCATATTTTGTAGCCAAATTCTGGCTCTCTGCACGTATTCGCAGTTTAAAATTACGACTTTTTTTACCAAAATATGCCAATTACTGAACGCGCCGATGAGTCACATTTTGCCCAAACCCTCCCTGCAGTTTTCAAAATATCCAAAACATCATAAATTTGAAGCTTGAGCAATATTTTGGAGCAAAATGCTCGCTCTCTGCATGTACTCGCAGTTTGAAATTATGATTTTTATACCGAATATATGCCAATTACTGGGATCAGCGATGGGTCACATTTTGCCCAAACCCTCCCTGCAGTTTTAAAAATATCACAAACATCCAAAATTCGACTCTTGAACCATATTTTGGAGCCAAATTCTGGCTCTCTGCACGTATTTGCTATTTGAAAATACGACTTTTTATACAGAAAAAATGCCAATTACTGAAAGCGGCGATGGATCTCATTTTGCCCAAACCCTCCCTACAGTTTTCAAAATATCCCAAATATCCCAAATTCAAATATGGCCCAAACCTTGGGCCATATTAAGGAGCCAAATTCTGGCTCTCTGCATGTATTCGCAGTTTGAAATTACGAATTTTATAACAAAAATATGCCAATTACTGAGAGCGGCGATGGGTCACAGTTTGATCAAACCCACGCTGCAGTTTTGAAAATATTCCAAACATCCCAAATTTGACGCTTGAGCCATATTTTATCGCCAAATTCTGGCTCTCTGCACGTATTCGCAGTTTGAAATTACGACTTTTTATACCGAAAATATGCCAATTGCTGAACGCACCGATGAGTCACATTTTGACCTAAACCGTTCCTGCAGTTTTCAAAATATCCCAAACATCCCAAATTCGACCCTTGAAACATATTTTGGCGCCAAATTCTGGCTCTCGGCACGTTTTCGCAGTTTTAAATTACGAATTTTACACCTAAAATATGCCAATTACTGTGAGCGGCGATGGGTCACAGTTTGCCCAAATTCACCCTGCAGTTTTGAAAATATCTCAAACATCCCAAATTCCACTCTTGAGCCATATTTTGGAACCAAACTCTGGATCTCTGCACGTATTCGCAGTTTGAAAATACGAATTTTTATACCGAATATATGCCAATTACTGGGATCAGCGATGAGTCACATTTTGCCCAAACCCTCCCGAAGTTTTAAAAATATCACAAACATCCCAAATTCGACGCTTGAACCATATTTTGTAGCCAAATTCTGGCTCTCTGCACGTATTCGCAGTTTAAAATTACGACTTTTTTTACCAAAATATGCCAATTACTGAACGCGCCGATGAGTCACATTTTGCCCAAACCCTCCCTGCAGTTTTCAAAATATCCAAAACATCATAAATTTGAAGCTTGAGCAATATTTTGGAGCAAAATTCTCGCTCTCTGCATGTATTCGCAGTTTGAAATTATGATTTTTATACCGAATATATGCCAATTACTGGGATCAGCGATGGGTCACATTTTGCCCAAACCCTCCCTGCAGTTTTAAAAATATCACAAACATCCAAAATTCGACTCTTGAACCATATTTTGGAGCCAAATTCTGGCTCTCTGCACGTATTTGCTATTTGAAAATACGACTTTTTATACAGAAAAAATGCCAATTACTGAAAACGGCGATGGATCTCATTTTGCCCAAACCCTCCCTGCAGTTTTCAAAATATTCCAAACATCCCAAATTCGACACTTGGGCCATATATAAGAGCCAAATTCTAGCTCTCTGCATGTATTCGCAGTTTGAAATTACGAATTTTATAACGAAAATATGCCAATTACTGGGAGCATCGATGGGTCACAGTTTGGCCAAACCCACCCTGCAGTTTTGAAAATATTCCAAACATCCGAAATTCGACGCTTGAGCCATATTTTGGAGCCAAATTCTGGCTCTCTGCACGTATTCGCAGTTTGAAAATACGAATTTTTATACCGAATATATGCCAATTACTGGGATCAGCGATGGGTCACATTTTGCCCAAACCCTCCCGAAGTTTTTAAAATATCACAAACATCCCAAATTCGACGCTTGAACCATATTTTGTAGCCAAATTCTGGTTCTCTGCACGTATTCGCAGTTTAAAATTACGACTTTTTTTTACCAAAATATGCCAATTACTGAACGCGCCGATGAGTCACATTTTGCCCAAACCCTCCCTGCAGTTTTCAAAATATCCTAAACATCATAAATTTGAAGCTTGAGCAATATTTTGGAGCAAAATTCTCGCTCTCTGCATGTATTCGCAGTTTGAAATTATGATTTTTATACCGAATATATGCCAATTACTGGGATCAGCGATGGGTCACATTTTGCCCAAACCCTCCCTGCAGTTTTAAAAATATCACAAACATCCAAAATTCGACTCTTGAACCATATTTTGGAGCCAAATTCTGGCTCTCTGCACGTATTTGCTATTTGAAAATACGACTTTTTATACAGAAAAAATGCCAATTACTGAAAGCGGCGATGGATCTCATTTTGCCCAAACCCTCCCTGCAGTTTTCAAAATATCCCAAACATCCCAAATTCGACACTTGGGCCATATATAAGAGCCAAATTCTGGCTCTCTGCATGTATTCGCAGTTTGAAATTACGAATTTTATAACGAAAATATGCCAATTACTGAGAGCATCGATGGGTCACAGTTTGGCCAAACCCACCCTGCAGTTTTGAAAATATTCCAAACATCCCAAATTCGACGCTTGAGCCATATTTTGGAGCCAAATTCTGGCTCTCTGCACGTATTCGCAGTTTGAAATTACGAATTTTTATACAGAAAAAATGCCAATTACTGAAAGCGGCGATGGATCACAGTTTGCCCAAACCCTCTCTGCAGTTTTCAAAATATCCCAAAAATCCCAAATTCGACCCTTGAACCGTATTTTGGAGCCAAATTCTGGCTCTCCGCAAGTATTCGCAGTTTGAAATTACGACTTTTTATACCGAATATATGCCAGTTACTGGGATCAGCGATGGGTCACATTTTGCCCAAACCCTCTCTGCATTTTTCAAAATATCCAAAACATCCCAAATTCGATCCTTGAACCATATTTTGGAGCCTAATTCTGGCTCTCTGCACGTATTCGCAGTTTGAAATTTGGAATTTTATACCAAAAATATACCAATTACTGAAAGCGACGATGGGTCACATTTTGTCCAAACCCCTCTGCAGTTTTCGAAATATCCAAAACATCCCAAATATGACCCTTGAGGAATATTTTGGAACCGATTTCTGGCTCTCGGCACGTAATCGCAGAATGAAATTACGACTTTTTATACCGAAAATATGCCAGTTATTGAAAGTAGCGATGGATCACATTTTGCCCAAACCCTCCCTGCAGTTTTAATAATATCACAAACATCCCAAATTCGACTCTTGAACCATAATTTGGAGCCAAATTCTGACTCTCTGCACGTATACGCAGTTTGAAATTACGACTTTTTTTACAGAAAAAATGCCAATTACTGAAAGCGGCGATGGATCACATTTTTCCCAAACCCTCCCTGCAGTTTTCAAAATATCCAAAACATCCCAAATTTGACGCTTGAGCAATATTTTGGAGCAAAATTCTCGCTCTCTGCATGTATTCGCAGTTTGAAATTATGATTTTTATACCGAATATATGCCAATTACTGGGATCAGCGATGGGTCACATTTTGCCCAAACCCTCCCTGTAGTTTTAAAAATATCACAAACATCCAAAATTCGACTCTTGAACCTTATTTTGGAGCCAAATTCTGGCTCTCTGAACGTTCTCGCAGTTTGAAAATACGACTTTTTATACAGAAAAAATGCCAATTACTGAAAGCGGCAATGGATCACATTTTGCCCAAACCCTCCCTACAGTTTTCAAAATATCCCAAATATCCCAAATTCGACGCTTGGGCCATATTAAGGAGCCAAATTCTGGCTCTCTGCACGTATTCGCAGTTTGAAATTACGACTTTTTATACCGAAAATAAACTGCAGAGGGGTTTGGACAAAATGTGACCCATCGTCGCTTTCAGTAATTGGTATATTTTTGGTATAAAATTCCTAATTTCAAACTGCGAATACGTGCAGAGAGCCAGAATTAGGCTCCAAAATATGGTTCAAGGGTCGAATTTGGGATGTTTAGGATATTTTGAAAAATGCAGAGAGGGTTTGGGCAAAATGTGACCCATCGCTGATCCCAGTAACTGGCATATATTCGGTATAAAAAGTCGTAATTTCAAACTGCGAATACTTGCGGAGAGCCAGAATTTGGCTCCAAAATACGGTTCAAGGGTCGAATTTGGGATTTTTGGGATATTTTGAAAACTGCAGAGAGGGTTTGGGCAAACTGTTATCCATCGCCGCTTTCAGTAATTATCATTTTTTCTGTATAAAAATTCGTAATTTCAAACTGCGAATACGTGCAGAGAGCCAGAATTTGGCTCCAAAATATGGCTCAAGCGTCGAATTTGGGATGTTTGGAATATTTTCAAAACTGCAGGGTGGGTTTGGCCAAACTGTGACCCATCGATGCTCCCAGTAATTGGCATATTTTCGTTACAAAAATTCGTAATTTCAAACTGCGAATACATGCAGAGAGAGAGAATTTGGCTCTTATATATGGCCCAAGTGTCGAATTTGGGATGTTTGGAATATTTTGAAAACTGCAGGGAGGGTTTCGGCAAAATGAGATCCATCGCCGCTTTCAGTAATTGGCATTTTTTCTGTATAAAAAGTTGTATTTTCAAATAGCAAATACGTGCAGAGAGCCAGAATTTGGCTCCAAAATATGGTTCAAGAGTCGAATTTTGAATGTTTGTGATATTTTTAAAACTGCAGGGAGGGTTTGGGCAAAATGTGACCCATCGCTGATCCCAGTAATTGGCATATATTCGGTATAAAAATCATAATTTCAAACTGCGAATACATGCAGAGAGCGAGAATTTTGCTCCAAAATATTGCTCAAGCTTCAAATTTATGATGTGTTGGATATTTTGAAAACTGCAGGGAGGGTTTGGGCAAAATGTGACTCATCGGCGCGTTCAGTAATTGGCATATTTTGGTAAAAAAAAGTCGTAATTTTAAACTGCAAATACGTGCAGAGAGCCAGAATTTGGCTACAAAATATGGTTCAAGCGTCGAATTTGGGATGTTTGTGATATTTTTAAAACTTCGGGAGGGTTTGGGCAAAATGTGTCCCATCGCTGATCCCAGTAATTGGCATATATTCGGTATAAAAATTCGTATTTTCAAACTGCGAATACGTGCAGAGAGCCAGAATTTGGCTCCAAAATATGGCTCAAGCGTCGAATTTGGGATGTTTGGAATATTTTCAAAACTGCAGGGTGGGTTTGGCCAAACTGTGACCCATCGATGCTCCCAGTAATTGGCATATTTTCGTTATAAAATTCGTAGTTTCAAACTTCGAATACATGCAGAGAGCCAGAATTTGGCTCTTATATATGGCCCAAGTGTCGAATTTGGGATGTTTGGGATATTTTGAAAACTGCAGGGAGGGTTTGGGCAAAATGAGATCCATCGCCGCTTTCAGTAACTGGCATTTTTTCTGTATAAAAAGTCGTATTTTCAAATAGCAAATACGTGCAGAGAGCCAGAATTTGGCTCCAAAATATGGTTCAAGAGTCGAATTTTGGATGTTTGTGATATTTTTAAAACTGCAGGGAGGGTTTGGGCAAAATGTGACCCATCGCTGATCCCAGTAATTGGCATATATTCGGTATAAAAATCATAATTTTAAACTGCGAATACATGCAGAGAGCGAGAATTTTGCTCCAAAATATTGCTCAAGCTTCAAATTTATGATGTTTTGGATATTTTGAAAACTGCAGGGAGGGTTTGGGCAAAATGTGACTCATCGGTGCGTTCAGTAATTGGCATATTTTGGTAAAAAAAGTCGTAATTTTAAACTGCGAATACGTGCAGAGAGCCAGAATTTGGCTACAAAATATGGTTCAAGCGTCGAATTTGGGATGTTTGTGATATTTTTAAAACTTCGGAAGGGTTTGGGCAAAATGTGACCCATAGCTGATCCCAGTAATTGGCATATATTCGGTATAAAAATTCGTATTTTCAAACTGCGAATACTTGCAGAGATCCAGAGTTTGGTTCCAAAATATGGCTCAAGAGTGGAATTTGGGATGTTTGAGATATTTTCAAAACTGCAGGGTGAATTTGGGCAAACTGTGACCCATCGCCGCTCACAGTAATTGGCATATTTTCGGTGTAAAATTCGTAAATTAAAACTGCGAAAACGTGCCGAGAGCCAGAATTTGGCGCCAAAATATGTTTCAAGGGTCGAATTTGGGATGTTTGGGATATTTTGAAAACTGCAGGAACGGTTTAGGTCAAAATGTGACTCATCGGTGCGTTCAGCAATTGGCATATTTTCGGTATAAAAAGTCGTAATTTCAAACTGCGAATACGTGCAGAGAGCCAGAATTTGGCTCCTTAATATGGCCCAAGCGTCGAATTTGGGATATTTGGGATATTTTGAAAACTGTAGGGAGGGTTTGGGCAAAATGTGATCCATTGCCGCTTTCAGTAATTGGCATTTATTCTGTATAAAAAGTCGTATTTTCAAACTGCGAGAACGTTCAGAGAGCCAGAATTTGGCTCCAAAATATGGTTCAAGAGTCGAATTTTGGATGTTTGTGATATTTTTAAAACTACAGGGAGGGTTTGGGCAAAATGTGACCCATCGCTGATCCCAGTAATTGGCATATATTCGGTATAAAAATCATAATTTCAAACTGCGAATACATGCAGAGAGCGAGAATTTTGCTCCAAAATATTGCTCAAGCGTCAAATTTGGGATGTTTTGGATATTTTGAAAACTGCAGGGAGGGTTTGGGAAAAATGTGAGCCATCGCCGCTTTCAGTAATTGGCATTTTTTCTGTAAAAAAAGTCGTAATTTCAAACTGCGTATACGTGCAGAGAGTCAGAATTTGGCTCCAAATTATGGTTCAAGAGTCGAATTTGGGATGTTTGTGATATTATTAAAACTGCAGGGAGGGTTTGGGCAAAATGTGATCCATCGCCACTTTCAATAACTGGCATATTTTCGGTATAAAAAGTCGTAATTTCATTCTGCGATTACGTGCCGAGAGCCAGAAATCGGTTCCAAAATATTCCTCAAGGGTCATATTTGGGATGTTTTGGATATTTCGAAAACTGCAGAGGGGTTTGGACAAAATGTGACCCATCGTCGCTTACAGTAATTGGTATATTTTTGGTATAAAATTCCAAATTTCAAACTGCGAATACGTGCAGAGAGCCAGAATTAGGCTCCAAAATATGGTTCAAGGATCGAATTTGGGATGTTTTGGATATTTTGAAAAATGCAGAGAGGGTTTGGGCAAAATGTGACCCATCGCTGATCCCAGTAACTGGCATATATTCGGTATAAAAAGTCGTAATTTCAAACTGCGAATACTTGCGGAGAGCCAGAATTTGGCTCCAAAATACGGTTCAAGGGTCGAATTTGGGATTTTTGGGATATTTTGAAAACTGCAGAGAGGGTTTGGGCAAACTGTGATCCATCGCCGCTTTCAGTAATTGGCATTTTTTCTGTATAAAAATTCGTAATTTCAAACTGCGAATACGTGCAGAGAGCCAGAATTTGGCTCCAAAATATGGCTCAAGCGTCGAATTTGGGATGTTTGGAATATTTTCAAAACTGCAGGGTGGGTTTGGCCAAACTGTGACCCATCGATGCTCTCAGTAATTGGCATATTTTCGTTATAAAATTCGTAATTTCAAACTGCGAATACATGCAGAGAGCCAGTGTTTGCATCATTTTTATCGTATATATAATGAATTAATACCCATGGACTGAAAATTCACAAAAACGTGGAAAACGGCAAAATATTGCCTAATTCGATGATATTTTGTTTAAATCACATGAAGGAAAAGGGGATGATAAACGTCAAAATATTGCTAAATTTGATGATTTTTCGTACGAAACAAAATGCAAGAAAACTTGCTTAAAATGCAATATCATGCGAAATTCTGAGATTTGAAGGTCAAATCACATACCGCGACACTACATGAAATAGTATCGAAATATTGGTAAAAATGAATATATTTACGTAATATCAAACTACATGATTAACGTGAAAAAGTCACTATTTTACCATATTTGAGGATTTCAACTTCAAATCATAGAGCGAGGTTTCGTATTATTTAGATCCAAGAAAAGACATATGACAATGTTGTTTCCAATACAAATGATAAAAAACAATGTGTTTTCATTAGAATTAACTAAAATGCTCTTGATTTTCCGTTTATATTACCGATGGAAGATGTATAGGTAAAACCGCTCTAATTCGGCTGAAACGTCGATATATGCAATAAAAACCGAACTTCTCCCCTTTTCAATAACGTTCTCAGTATTTTAACGAGAAACAAATGGTTGATTGAAAATGAAGTATTTAAGGTTAATTTCTAATCAATTATGTGTTTGAATCTTTTTTATCGTATATTTAATGAATTAATAACAATAAACTTAAAATTCACAAAAACGTGGAAAACGGCAAAATATTGCCTAATGCAATGATATTATGTTTAAATCACATAAAGGAAAACGGCATGATAAACGTCAAAATATTCCTAAATTTGATGATTTTTCGTACGAAACAAAATGCAAGAAAACTTGCTTAAAATGCAATATTATGCGAAATTCTGAGATTTGAAGGCCAAATCACATATCGTGATACTACATGAAATAGTATCGAAATATTGGTAAAAATGAATATATTTACGTAATATCAAATTACATGAAAAACGTGAAAAAGTCACTATTTAACCATATTTGAGGATTTTAACTTCATATCATACAGCGAGGTTTCGTATTATTTAGATCCAAGAAAAGACATTTGACAATATTGTTTCCAATACAAACGATAAAAATCAATGTGTTTTCAATAGAATTAACTAAAATTGTTCTTGATTTTACGTTTATATTACCGATGGAAGATGTACACGAAAACATCTCTATACCGGTTGAAACGTCGATATATGCAATAAAAACAGAACTTCTCCCCTTTTCAATATCCTACTCAGTATTTTAACGAGAAACAAATGGTTGATAGAAAATGAAGTATTTAAGATTAATTTCTAATCAATTATGTGTTTGCTTCATTTTTATCGTATATATAATGAATAAATACCCATAGACTGAAAATTCACAAAAACGTGGAAAAATGGCAAAATATTGCCTAATATGATGATATTTTGTTTAAATCACATTAAGGAAAATGGCATGATAAACGTCAAAATATTCCTAAATTTGATGATTTTTCGTACGAAACAAAATGCAAGAAAACTTGCTTAAAATGCAATATTATGCGAAATTCTGAGATTTGAAGGCCAAATCACATATCGTGATACTACATGAAATAGTATCGAAATATTGGTAAATATGAATATATTTACGTAATATCAAACTATATGAAAAACGTGAAAAAGTCACTATTTAACCATATATGGGGATTTTTACTTCATATCATACAGCGAGGTTTCGTATTATTTAGATCCATGAAAAGACATATGACAGTGTTGTTTCCAATACAAATGATAAAAATCAATGTGTTTTCATTAGAATTAACTAAAATATTCCTGATTTTCCGTTTATATTACCGATGGAAGATGTAAACGAAAACCGCTCTATTCCGGCTGAAACGTCGATATATGCAATAAAAACAGAACTTCTTCCCTTTTCAATATCTTACTCAGTATTTTAACGAGAAACAAATAGTTGATTCAAAATGAAGTATTTAAGGTTATTATCTAATCAATTATGTGTTTGCATCATTTTTATCGTATATATAATGAATTAATACCAATAAACAGCAAATTCACAAAAACGTTGAAAAACGGCAAAATATTGCCAAATTCGATGATATTTTGTTTAAATCACAAAGGAAAAGGGGATGATAAACGTGAAATATTGCTAAATTCGATGATTTTTCGTACAAAACAAAATGCAAGAAAACTTGCTTAAAATGCAATATTATGCGAAATTCTGAGATTTGAAGGCCTAATCACATATCGTGATACTATATGAAATAGTATCGAAATATTGGTAAAAATGAATATATTTACGTAATATCAAACTACATGATTAACGTGAAAAAGTCCTTTTTTTACCATATTGAGGATTTTAACTTCAAGTCATAGAGCGAGGTTTCGTATTATTTAGATCCAAGAGAAGACATATGACAATGTTGTTTCCAATACAAATGATAAAAAACAATGTGTTTTCATTAGAATTAATAAAAATGTTCTTGATTTTCCGTTTATATTACCGATGGAGGATGTAAACGTAAAACCGCTCTAATCCGGCTGAAACGTCGATATATGCAATAAAAACCGAACTTCTCCATTTTTCAATATCTTACTCAGTATTTTAACGAGAAACAAATAGATAATATAAAATGAAGTGTTTAAGGCTATTATCTAATCAATTATGTGTTTGCATCATTTTTATCGTATATATAATGAATTAATACCCATAGACTGAAAATTCACAAAAACGTGGAAAAACGGCAAAATATTGCCTATTTTGATGATATTATGTTTAAATCACATAAAGGAAAAGGAGATGATAAACGTCAATATATTGCTAAATTCGATGATTTTTCGTACGAAACAAAATGCATGAAAACTTGCTTAAAATGCAATATTATGCGAAATTCTGAGATTTGAAGGCCAAATCACATATCGTGATACTACATGAAATAGTATCGAAATATTGGTAAAAATGAATATATTTACGTAATATCAAACTACATGATTAAGGTGAAAAAGTTACCATATTAGAGGATTTTAACTTCAAATCATAGAGCGAGGTTTCGTATTATTTAGATCCAAGAAAAGACATATGACAATGTGGTTTCCAATACAAATGATAAAAAACAATGTTTTTTCATTAGAATTAACTAAAATGTTCTTGATTTTCCGTTTATATTACCGATGGAAGATGTACACGAAAACCGCTCTACTCCGGCTGAAACGTCGATATATGCAGTAAAAACAGAACTTCTTCCCCTTTCAATATCGCCCAAACCCCCCTGCAGTTTTCAAAGTATCCCAAATATCCCAAATTCGACTCTTGAGCCATATTTTTAAGCCAAATTCTGGCTCTCTGCACGTATTCGCAGTTTGAAATTACGACTTTTTATACCAAAATATGCCAATTACTGAATGCGCCGATGAGTTACATTTTGCCTAAACCCTCCCTGCAGTTTTCAAAAAATCCCAAACATCCAAAATACGACCCTTGAGGCATAATTTGGAGCCAAACTCTGGCTTTCTGCACGTATTCGCAGTATGAAATTACGACTTTTTATACCGAAAATATGCCAGTTACTGAAAGCAGCGATGGATAACATTTTGCCAAAGCCCTCCTTGCAGTTTTCAAATATCCAAAACATCTCAAATTCGACTATTGAGCTATATTTTGGAGCCAAATTCTGGCTCTCTGCACGTATTCGCAGTTTGAAATTACGAATTTTTATACAGAAAAAACGCCAATTGCTGAAAGCGGCGATGGATCACAGTTTGCCCAAACCCTCTCTGCAGTTTTCAAAATATCCCAAAAATCCCAAATTCGACCCTTGAACAATATTTTGGAGCCAAATTCTGGCTCTCTGCACGTATTCGCAGTTTGAAATTACGACTTTTTATACCGATTATATGCCAGTTACTGGGATCAGCGATGGGTCACATTTTGCCCAAACCCTCTCTGCATTTTTCAAAATATCCCAAACATCCCAAATTCAACCCTTGAACCATATTTTGGAGTCAAATTCTGGCTCTCTGCACGTATTCGCAGTTTGAAATTACGACTTTTTATACCGAAAATATACCAATTACTGAAAGCGACGATGGGTCACATTTTGCCCAAACCCCTCTGCAGTTTTCGAAATATCCAAAACATCCCAAATACGACCCTTGAGGAATATTTTGGAAAAACTTCTGGCTCTCTGCACGTATTCGCAGAATGAAATTACGACTTTTTATACCGAAAATATGCCAGTTATTGAAAGTGGCGATGGATCACATTTTGCCCAAACCCTCCCTGCAGTTTTAAAAATATCACAAACATCCAAAATTCGACTCCTGAACCATATTTTGGAGCCAAATTCTGGCTCTCTGAACGTATTCGCAGTTTGAAAATACGACTTTTTATACAGAAAAAATGCCAATTGCTGAAAGCGGCGATGGATCACATTTTGCCCAAACCCTCCCTACAGTTTTCAAAATATCCCAAACATCCCAAATTCGACGCTTGGGCCATATTTTGGCGCTAAATTCTGGCTCTCTGCACGTATTCGCAGATTGAAATTACGACTTTTTATACCAAAAATATGCCAATTACTGAACGCGCCGATGAGTCACATTTTGCCCAAACCCTTCCTGCAGTTTTCAAAATATCCCAAACATCCCAAATTCGACTATTGAGCCATATTTTGGAGCCAAATTCTGGCTCTCTGCACGTATTCGCAGTTTGAAATTACGAATTTTTATACAGAAAAAATGCCAATTACTGAAAGCGGCGATGGATCACAGTTTGCCCAAACCCTCTCTGCAGTTTTCAAAATATCCCAAAAATCCCAAATTCGACCCTTGAACCGTATTTTGGAGCCAAATTCTGCCTCTCCGCAAGTATTCGCAGTTTGAAATTACGACTTTTTATACCGAATATATGCCAGTTACTGGGATCAGCGATGGGTCACATTTTGCCCAAACCCTCTCTGCATTTTTCAAAATATCCCAAACATCCCAAATTCGACCCTTGAACCATATTTTGGAGCCAAATTCTGGCTCTCTGCACGTATTCGCAGTTTGAAAATACGACTTTTTATACAGAAAAAATGCCAATTACTGAACGCGCCGATGAGTCACATTTTGCCCAAACCCTTCCTGCAGTTTTCAAAATATCCCAAACATCCCAAATTCGACTATTGAGCCATATTTTGGAGCCAAATTCTGGCTCTCTGCACGTATTCGCTGTTTGAAATTACGACTTTTTACACCGAATAAATGGCAATTACTGGGATCAGCGATGGGTCACATTTGGCCAAACCCTCTCTGCAGTTTTCAAAATATCCCAAACATCCCAAATTCGACCCTTGAACCATATTTTGGAGCCAAATTCTGGCTCTCTGCACGTATTCTAAGTTTGAAATTACGACTTTTTATACCGAAAATATACCAATTACTGAAAGCGACGATAGGTCACATTTTGCCCAAACCCCTCTGCAGTTTTCGAAATATCCAAAACATCCCAAATACGACCCTTGAGGAATATTTTGGAACCAATTTCTGGCTCTCTGCACGTATTCGCAGAATGAAATTAAGACTTTTTATACCGAAAATATGCCAGTTACTGAAAGCGGCGATGGATCACATTTTGCCCAAACCCTCCCTGCAGTTTTAAAAATATCACAAACATCCGAAATTCGACTCTTGAACCATATTTTGGAGCCAAATTCTGGCTCTCTGCACGTATTCGCAGTTTGAAATTACGACTTTTTTTACAGAAAAAATGCCAATTACTGAAAGCGGCGATGGATCACATTTTGCCCAAACCCTCCCTACAGTTTTCAAAATATCCCAAACCATCCCAAATTCGACGCTTGGGCCATATTAAGGAGCCAAATTCTGGCTCTCTGCATGTATTCGCAGTTTGAAATTACGAATTTTATGACAAAAATATGCCAATTACTGAGAGCGGCGATGGGTCACAATTTGACCAAACCCACCCTGCAGTTTTGAAAATATTCCAAACATACCAAATTTGACGCTTGAGCCATATTTTGGCGCCAAATTCTGGCTCTCTGCACGTATTCGCAGTTTGAAATTACGACTTTTTATACCGAAAATATGCCAATTGCTGAACGCACCGATGAGTCACATTTTGACCTAAACCGTTCCTGCAGTTTTCAAAATATCCTAAACATCCCAAATTCGACCCTTGAAACATATTTTGGCGCCAAATTCTGGCTCTCGGCACGTTTTCGCAGTTTTAAATTACGAATTTTACACCGAAAATATGCCAATTACTGTGAGCGGCGATGGGTCACAGTTTGCCCTAATTCACCCTGCAGTTTTGAAAATATCTCAAACATCCCAAATTCCACTCTTGAGCCATATTTTGGAACCAAACTCTGGATCTCTGCATATATTCGCAGTTTGAAAATACGACTTTTTATACCGAATATATGCCAATTACTGGGATCAGCGATGGGTCACATTTTGCCCAAACCCTCCCGCAGTTTTAAAAATATCACAAATATCCCAAATTCGACGCTTGAACCATATTTTGTAGCCAAATTCTGGCTCTCTGCACGTATTCGCAGTTTGAAATTACGAGTTTTTATACCAAAATAGGCCAATTACTGAACGCGCTGATGAGCCACATTTTGCTCAAACCCTCCCTGCAGTTTTCAAAATATCCCAAACATCCAAAATACGACCCTTGAGGCATAATTTGTAGCCAAATTCTGGCTTTCTGCACGTATTCGCAGTATGAAATTGCGACTTTTTATACCAAAATATGCCAATTACTGAACGCGCCGATGAGTCACATATTGCCCAAACCCTCCCTGCAGTTTTCAAAATATCCAAAACATCCCAAATTTGAAGCTTGAGCAATATCTTGGAGCAAAATTCTCGCTCTCTGCATGTATTCGCAGTTTGAAATTATGATTTTTATACCGAATATATGCCAATTACTGGGATCAGCGATGGGTCAGATTTTGCCCAAACCCTCCCTGCAGTTTTAAAAATATCACAAACATCCAAAATTCGACTCTTGAACCATATTTTGGAGCCAAATTCTGGCTCTCTGCACGTATTCGCAGTTTGAAAATACGACTTTTTATACAGAAAAAATGCCAATTACTGAAAGCGGCGATGGATCACATTTTGCCCAAACCCTCCCTGCAGTTTTCAAAATATCCCAAACATCCCAAATTCGACACTTGGGCCATATATAAGAGCCAAATTCTGGCTCTCTGCATGTATTCGCAGTTTGTAATTACGACATTTATATCGAAAATATGCCAATTACTGAGAGCAGCGATGGGTCACAGTTTGGCCAAACCCACCCTGCAGTTTTGAAAATATTCCAAACATCCCAAATTCGACGCTTGAGCCATATTTTGGCCCTAAATTCTGGCTCTCTGCACGTATTCGCAGGTTGAAATTACGACTTTTTATACCAAAAATATGCCAATTACTGAACGCGGCGATGAGTCACATTTTGCCCAAACCCTTCCTGCAGTTTTCAAAATATGCCAAACATCCCAAATTCGACTATTGAGCCATATTTTGGAGCCAAATTCTGGCTCTATGCACGTATTCGCAGTTTGAAATTACGAATTTTTATACAGAAAAAATGCCAATTACTGAAATCGGCGATGGATCACAGTTTGCCCAAAACCCTCTCTGCAGTTTTCAAAATATCCCAAAAATCCCAAATTCGACCCTTGAACCGTATTTTGGAGCCAAATTCTGCCTCTCCGCAAGTATTCGCAGTTTGAAATTACGACTTTTTATACTGAATATATGCCAGTTACTGGGATCAGCGATGGGTCACATTTTGCCAAAACCCTCTCTGCATTTTTCAAAATATCCCAAACATCCCAAATTCAACCCTTGAACCATATTTTGGAGCCAAATTCTGGCTCTCTGCACGTATTCGCAGTTTGAAATTACGAATTTTTATACCAAAAATATACCAATTACTGAAAGCGACGATGGGTCACATTTTGTCCAAACCCCTCTGCAGTTTTCGAAATATCCCAAATATCCCAAATATGACCCTTGAGGAATATTTTGGAACCAATTTCTGGCTCTCGGCACGTAATCGCAGAATGAAATTACGACTTTTTATACCGAAAATATGCCAGTTATTGAAAGTGGCGATGGATCACAATTTGCCCAAACCCTCCCTGCAGTTTTAAAAATATGAGAAACATCCCAAATTCGACTCTTGAACCATATTTTGGAGCCTAATTCTGGCTCTCTGCACGTATTCGCAGTTTGAAATTACGACTTTTTTTACAGAAAAAAATGCCAATTACTGAAAGCGGCGATGGATCACATTTTGCCCAAACCCTCCATGCAGTTTTCAAAATATCCAAAACATCCCAAATTTGACGCTTAAGCAATATTTTGGAGCCAAATTCTGGCTCTCTGCATGTATTCGCAGTTTGAAATTACGAAATTTATAACGAAAATATGCCAGTTACTGAGAGCAGCGATGGGTCACAGTTTGGCCAAACCCACCCTGCAGTTTTGAAAATATTCCAAACATCCCAAATTCGACGCTTGAGCCATATTTTGGCGCTAAATTCTGGCTCTCTGCACGTATTCGCAGGTTGAAATTACGACTTTTTATACCAAAAATATTCCAATTACTGAACGCGCCGATGAGTCACATTTTGCCCAAACCCTTCCTGCAGTTTTCAAAATATCCCAAACATCCCAAATTCGACTATTGAGCCATATTTTGGAGCCAAATTCTGGCTCTCTGTACGTATTCGCAGTTTGAAATTACGAATTTTTATGCAGAAAAAATGCCAATTACTGAAAGCGGCGATGGATCACAGTTTGCCCAAACCCTCTCTGCAGTTTTCAAAATATCCCAAAAATCCCAAATTCGACCCTTGAACCGTATTTTGGAGCCAAATTCTGGCTCTCCGCAAGTATTCGCAGTTTGAAATTACGACTTTTTATACCGAATATATGCCAGTTACTGGGATCAGCGATGGGTCACATTTTGCCCAAACCCTCTCTGCATTTTTCAAAATATCCCAAACATCCCAAATTCGACCCTTGAACCATATTTTGGAGCCAAATTCTGGCTCTCTGCACGTATTCGCAGTTTGAAATTACGAATTTTTATACCAAAAATATACCAATTACTGAAAGCGACGATGGGTCACATTTTGTCCAAACCCCTCTGCAGTTTTCGAAATATCCAAAACATCCCAAATATGACCCTTGAGGAATATTTTGGAACTAATTTCTGGCTCTCGCCACGTAATCGCAGAATGAAATTACGACTTTTTATACCGAAAATATGCCAGTTATTGAAAGTGGCGATGGATCACATTTTGCCCAAACCCTCCCTGCAGTTTTAAAAATATCAGAAACATCCGAAATTCGACTCTTGAACCATATTTTGGAGCCAAATTCTGGCTCTCTGCACGTATTCGCAGTTTGAAATTACGACTTTTTTTACAGAAAAAATGCCAATTACTGAAAGCGGCGATGGATCACATTTTGCCCAAACCCTCCCTACAGTTTTCAAAATATCCCAAACCATCCCAAATTCGACGCTTGGGCCATATTAAGGAGCCAAATTCTGGCTCTCTGCATGTATTCGCTGTTTGAAATTACGAATTTTATGACAAAAATATGCCAATTACTGAGAGCGGCGATGGGTCACAATTTGACCAAACCCACCCTGCAGTTTTGAAAATATTCCAAACATACCAAATTTGACGCTTGAGCCATATTTTGGCGCCAAATTCTGGCTCTCTGCACGTATTCGCAGTTTGAAATTACGACTTTTTATACCGAAAATATGCCAATTGCTGAACGCACCGATGAGTCACATTTTGACCTAAACCGTTCCTGCAGTTTTCAAAATATCCTAAACATCCCAAATTCGACCCTTGAAACATATTTTGGCGCCAAATTCTGGCTCTCGGCACGTTTTCGCAGTTTTAAATTACGAATTTTACACCGAAAATATGCCAATTACTGTGAGCGGCGATGGGTCACAGTTTGCCCTAATTCACCCTGCAGTTTTGAAAATATCTCAAACATCCCAAATTCCACTCTTGAGCCATATTTTGGAACCAAACTCTGGATCTCTGCATATATTCGCAGTTTGAAAATACGACTTTTTATACCGAATATATGCCAATTACTGGGATCAGCGATGGGTCACATTTTGCCCAAACCCTCCCGCAGTTTTAAAAATATCACAAATATCCCAAATTCGACGCTTGAACCATATTTTGTAGCCAAATTCTGGCTCTCTGCACGTATTCGCAGTTTGAAATTACGAGTTTTTATACCAAAATAGGCCAATTACTGAACGCGCTGATGAGCCACATTTTGCTCAAACCCTCCCTGCAGTTTTCAAAATATCCCAAACATCCAAAATACGACCCTTGAGGCATAATTTGTAGCCAAATTCTGGCTTTCTGCACGTATTCGCAGTATGAAATTGCGACTTTTTATACCAAAATATGCCAATTACTGAACGCGCCGATGAGTCACATATTGCCCAAACCCTCCCTGCAGTTTTCAAAATATCCAAAACATCCCAAATTTGAAGCTTGAGCAATATCTTGGAGCAAAATTCTCGCTCTCTGCATGTATTCGCAGTTTGAAATTATGATTTTTATACCGAATATATGCCAATTACTGGGATCAGCGATGGGTCAGATTTTGCCCAAACCCTCCCTGCAGTTTTAAAAATATCACAAACATCCAAAATTCGACTCTTGAACCATATTTTGGAGCCAAATTCTGGCTCTCTGCACGTATTCGCAGTTTGAAAATACGACTTTTTATACAGAAAAAATGCCAATTACTGAAAGCGGCGATGGATCACATTTTGCCCAAACCCTCCCTGCAGTTTTCAAAATATCCCAAACATCCCAAATTCGACACTTGGGCCATATATAAGAGCCAAATTCTGGCTCTCTGCATGTATTCGCAGTTTGTAATTACGACATTTATATCGAAAATATGCCAATTACTGAGAGCAGCGATGGGTCACAGTTTGGCCAAACCCACCCTGCAGTTTTGAAAATATTCCAAACATCCCAAATTCGACGCTTGAGCCATATTTTGGCCCTAAATTCTGGCTCTCTGCACGTATTCGCAGGTTGAAATTACGACTTTTTATACCAAAAATATGCCAATTACTGAACGCGGCGATGAGTCACATTTTGCCCAAACCCTTCCTGCAGTTTTCAAAATATGCCAAACATCCCAAATTCGACTATTGAGCCATATTTTGGAGCCAAATTCTGGCTCTATGCACGTATTCGCAGTTTGAAATTACGAATTTTTATACAGAAAAAATGCCAATTACTGATATCGGCGATGGATCACAGTTTGCCCAAAACCCTCTCTGCAGTTTTCAAAATATCCCAAAAATCCCAAATTCGACCCTTGAACCGTATTTTGGAGCCAAATTCTGCCTCTCCGCAAGTATTCGCAGTTTGAAATTACGACTTTTTATACCGAATATATGCCAGTTACTGGGATCAGCGATGGGTCACATTTTGCCAAAACCCTCTCTGCATTTTTCAAAATATCCCAAACATCCCAAATTCAACCCTTGAACCATATTTTGGAGCCAAATTCTGGCTCTCTGCACGTATTCGCAGTTTGAAATTACGAATTTTTATACCAAAAATATACCAATTACTGAAAGCGACGATGGGTCACATTTTGTCCAAACCCCTCTGCAGTTTTCGAAATATCCCAAATATCCCAAATATGACCCTTGAGGAATATTTTGGAACCAATTTCTGGCTCTCGGCACGTAATCGCAGAATGAAATTACGACTTTTTATACCGAAAATATGCCAGTTATTGAAAGTGGCGATGGATCACAATTTGCCCAAACCCTCCCTGCAGTTTTAAAAATATGAGAAACATCCCAAATTCGACTCTTGAACCATATTTTGGAGCCTAATTCTGGCTCTCTGCACGTATTCGCAGTTTGAAATTACGACTTTTTTTACAGAAAAAAATGCCAATTACTGAAAGCGGCGATGGATCACATTTTGCCCAAACCCTCCATGCAGTTTTCAAAATATCCAAAACATCCCAAATTTGACGCTTAAGCAATATTTTGGAGCCAAATTCTGGCTCTCTGCATGTATTCGCAGTTTGAAATTACGAAATTTATAACGAAAATATGCCAGTTACTGAGAGCAGCGATGGGTCACAGTTTGGCCAAACCCACCCTGCAGTTTTGAAAATATTCCAAACATCCCAAATTCGACGCTTGAGCCATATTTTGGCGCTAAATTCTGGCTCTCTGCACGTATTCGCAGGTTGAAATTACGACTTTTTATACCAAAAATATTCCAATTACTGAACGCGCCGATGAGTCACATTTTGCCCAAACCCTTCCTGCAGTTTTCAAAATATCCCAAACATCCCAAATTCGACTATTGAGCCATATTTTGGAGCCAAATTCTGGCTCTCTGTACGTATTCGCAGTTTGAAATTACGAATTTTTATGCAGAAAAAATGCCACTTACTGAAAGCGGCGATGGATCACAGTTTGCCCAAACCCTCTCTGCAGTTTTCAAAATATCCCAAAAATCCCAAATTCGACCCTTGAACCGTATTTTGGAGCCAAATTCTGGCTCTCCGCAAGTACTCGCAGTTTGAAATTACGACTTTTTATACCGAATATATGCCAGTTACTGGGATCAGCGATGGGTCACATTTTGCCCAAACCCTCTCTGCATTTTTCAAAATATCCCAAACATCCCAAATTCGACCCTTGAACCATATTTTGGAGCCAAATTCTGGCTCTCTGCACGTATTCGCAGTTTGAAATTACGAATTTTTATACCAAAAATATACCAATTACTGAAAGCGACGATGGGTCACATTTTGTCCAAACCCCTCTGCAGTTTTCGAAATATCCAAAACATCCCAAATATGACCCTTGAGGAATATTTTGGAACTAATTTCTGGCTCTCGCCACGTAATCGCAGAATGAAATTACGACTTTTTATACCGAAAATATGCCAGTTATTGAAAGTGGCGATGGATCACATTTTGCCCAAACCCTCCCTGCAGTTTTAAAAATATCAGAAACATCCCAAATTCGACTCTTGAACCATATTTTGGAGCCAAATTCTGGCTCTCTGCACGTATTCGCAGTTTGAAAATACGACTTTTTATACAGAAAAAATGCCAATTACTGAAAGCGGCGATGGATCACATTTTGCAAAAACCCTCCCTGCAGTTTTCAAAATATCCCAAACTTCCCAAATTCGACACTTGGGCCACATTAAGGAGCCAAATTCTGGTTCTCTGCATGTATTCGCAGTGTGAAATTACGAATTTTATAACGAAAATATGCCAATTACTGTGAGCAGCGATGGGTCACAGTTTGACCAAACCCACCCTGCAGTTTTGAAAATATTCCAAACATCCCAAATTCGAAGCTTGAGCCATATTTTAGCGCTAAATTCTGGCTCTCTGCACGTATTCGCAGTTTGAAATTACGACTTTTTATACCGAAAATATGCCAATTACTGAACGCGCCGATGAGTCACATTTTGCCCAAACCCTTCCTGCAGTTTTCAAAATATCCCAAACATCCCAAATTCGACTATTGAGCCATATTTTGGAGCCAAATTCTGGCTCTCTGCACGTATTCGCAGTTTGAAATTACGAATTTTTATACAGAAAAAATGCCAATTTCTGGAAGCGGGGATGGATCACAGTTTGCCCAAACCCTCTCTGCAGTTTTCAAAATATCCCAAACATCCCAAATTCGACCCTTGAACCATATTTTGGAGCCAAATTCTGGCTCTCTGCGCGTATTCGAAGTTTGAAATTATGATTTTTATACCGAAAATATACCAATTACTGAAAGCGACGATAGGTCACATTTTGCCCAAACCCCACTGCAGTTTTCGAAATATCCAAAACATCCCAAATACGACCCTTGAGGAATATTTTGGAGCCAAATTCTGGCTCTTTGCACGTATTCGCATTTTGAAATTACGAATTTTTTTACAGAAAAAATGCCAATTACTGAAAGCGGCGATGGATCACATTTTGCCCAAACCCTCCCTGCAGTTTTCAAAATATCCAAAACATCCCAAATTTGACGCTTAAGCAATATTTTGGAGCAAAATTCTCGCTCTCTGCATGTATTCGCAGTTTGAAATTATGATTTTTATACCGAATATATGCCAATTACTGGGATCAGCGATGGGTCACATTTTGCCCAAACCCTCCCTGCAGTTTTAAAAATATCACAAACATCCAAAATTCGACTCTTGAACCATATTTTGGAGCCAAAATCTGGCTCTCTGCACGTATTCGCAGTTTGAAAATACGACTTTTTATACAGAAAAAATGCCAATTACTGAAAGCGGCGATGGATCACATTTTGCAAAAACTCTCCCTGCAGTTTTCAAAATATCCCAAACTTCCCAAATTCGACACTTGGGCCATATTAATGAGCCAAATTCTGGCTCTCTGCACGTATTCGCAGTTTGAAATTACGAATTTTATAACGAAAATATGCCAATTACTGAGAGCAGCGATGGGTCACAGTTTGACCAAACCCACCCTGTAGTTTTGAAAATATTCCAAACATCCCAAATTCGAAGCTTGAGCCATATTTTGGAGCCAAATTCTGGCTCTTTGCACGTATTCGCATTTTGAAATTACGAATTTTTTTACAGAAAAAATGCCAATTACTGAAAGCGGCGATGGATCACATTTTGCCCAAACCCTCCCTGCAGTTTTCAAAATATCCAAAACATCCCAAATTTGACGCTTAAGCAATATTTTGGAGCAAAATTCTCGCTCTCTGCACGTATTCGCAGTTTGAAATTACGACTTTTTATACCGAAAATATGCCAATTACTGAACGCGCCGATGAGTCATATTTTGTCCAAACCCTCCCTGCAGTTTTAAAAATATCACAAACATCCGAAATTCGACTCTTGTACCATATTTTGGAGCCAAATTCTGGCTCTCTGCACGTATTCGCAGTTTGAAATTACGACTTTTTTTTACAGAAAAAATGCCAATTACTGAAAGCGGCGATGGATCACATTTTGCCCAAACCCTCCCTACCGCTTTCAAAATACCCAAAACATCCCAAATTTGACGCTTGGTCAATATTTTGGAGCAAAATTATCTCTCTTTGCTCGTATTCCCAGTTTGAAATTATGACTTTTTATACCGAATATATGCCAATTACTGGCATCAGCGATGGGTCACATTTTGCCCAAACCCTCCCTGCAGTTTCAAAAATATCACCAGCATCCCAAATTCGACTCTTGAACCATATTTTGGAGCCAAATTCTGGCTCTCTGCACGTTTTCGCAGTTTGAAATTACGAATTTTATACCGAAGATATGCCAATTACTGAGAGCGGCGATGGGTCACAGTTTGCCCAAATTCACCCTGCAGTTTTGAAAATATCTCAAACATCCAAAATTCGACTCCTGAGCCATATTTTGGAACCAAACTCTGGTTCTCTGCACGTATTCGCAGTTTGAAATTACGACTTTTTATACCAAAATAGGCCAATTACTGAACGCGCCGATGAGTCACATTTTGCTCAAACCCTCCCTGCAGTTTTCAAAATATCCAAAACATCCCAAATTTGAAGCTTGAGCAATATTTTGGAACAAAATTCTCGCTCTCTGCATGTATTCGCAGTTTGAAACTATGATTTTTATACCGAATATATGCCAATTACTGGGATCAGCGATGGGTCACATTTTGCCCAAACCCTCCCTGCAGTTTTAAAAATATCACAAACATCCAAAATTCGACTCTTGAACAATATTTTGGAGCCAAATTCTGGCTCTCTGCACGTATTCGCAGTATGAAATTACGACTTTTTATACCGATTATATGCCAGTTACTGGGATCAGCGATGGGTCACATTTTGCCCAAACCCTCTCTGCATTTTTCAAAATATCCCAAACATCCCAAATTCAACCCTTGAACCATATTTTGGAGTCAAATTCTGGCTCTCTGCACGTATTCGCAGTTTGAAATTACGACTTTTTATACCGAAAATATACCAATTACTGAAAGCGACGATAGGTCACATTTTGCCCAAACCCCTCTGCAGTTTTCGAAATATCCAAAACATCCCAAATACGACCCTTGAGGAATATTTTGGAAAAACTTCTGGCTCTCTGCACGTATTCGCAGAATGAAATTACGACTTTTTATACCGAAAATATGCCAGTTATTGAAAGTGGCGATGGATCACATTTTGCCCAAACCCTCCCTGCAGTTTTAAAAATATCACAAACATCCCAAATTCGACTCTTGAACCATATTTTGGAGCCAAATTCTGACTCTCTGCACGTATTCGCAGTTTGAAATTACGAATTTTTTTACAGAAAAATGCCAATTACTGAAAGCGGCGATGGATCACATTTTTCCCAAACCCTCCCTGCAGTTTTCAAAATATCCAAAACATCCCAAATTTGACGCTTGAGCAATATTTTGGAGCAAAATTCTCGCTCTCTGCATGTATTCGCAGTTTGAAATTATGATTTTTATACCGAATATATGCCAATTACTGGGATCAGCGATGGGTCACATTTTGCCCAAACCCTCCCTGCAGTTTTAAAAATATCACAAACATCCAAAATTCGACTCTTGAACCATATTTTGGAGCCAAATTCTGGCTCTCTGCATGTATTCGCAGTTTGAAAATACGACTTTTTATACAGAAAAAATGCCAATTACTGAAAGCGGCGATGGATCACATTTTGCCCAAACCCTCCCTGCAGTTTTCAAAATATCCCAAACATCCCAAATTCGACACTTGGGCCATATATAAGAGCCAAATTCTGGCTCTCTGCATGTATTCGCAGTTTGTAATTACGACATTTATAACGAAAATATGCCAATTACTGAGAGCAGCGATGGGTCACAGTTTGGCCAAACCCACCCTGCAGTTTTGAAAATATTCCAAACATCCCAAATTCGACGCTTGAACCATATTTTGGCCCTAAATTCTGGCTCTCTGCACGTATTCGCAGGTTGAAATTACGACTTTTTATACCAAAAATATGCCAATTACTGAACGCGGCGATGAGTCACATTTTGCCCAAACCCTTCCTGCAGTTTTCAAAATATGCCAAACATCCCAAATTCGACTATTGAGCCATATTTTGGAGCCAAATTCTGGCTCTCTGCACGTATTCGCAGTTTGAAATTACGAATTTTTATACAGAAAAAATGCCAATTACTGAAATCGGCGATGGATCACAGTTTGCCCAAAACCCTCTCTGCAGTTTTCAAAATATCCCAAAAATCCCAAATTCGACCCTTGAACCGTATTTTGGAGCCAAATTCTGCCTCTCCGCAAGTATTCGCAGTTTGAAATTACGACTTTTTATACCGAATATATGCCAGTTACTGGGATCAGCGATGGGTCACATTTTGCCAAAACCCTCTCTGCATTTTTCAAAATATCCCAAACATCCCAAATTCAACCCTTGAACCATATTTTGGAGCCAAATTCTGGCTCTCTGCACGTATTCGCAGTTTGAAATTACGAATTTTTATACCAAAAATATACCAATTACTGAAAGCGACGATGGGTCACATTTTGTCCAAACCCCTCTGCAGTTTTCGAAATATCCCAAATATCCCAAATATGACCCTTGAGGAATATTTTGGAACCAATTTCTGGCTCTCGGCACGTAATCGCAGAATGAAATTACGACTTTTTATACCGAAAATATGCCAGTTATTGAAAGTGGCGATGGATCACAATTTGCCCAAACCCTCCCTGCAGTTTTAAAAATATGAGAAACATCCCAAATTCGACTCTTGAACCATATTTTGGAGCCTAATTCTGGCTCTCTGCACGTATTCGCAGTTTGAAATTACGACTTTTTTTACAGAAAAAAATGCCAATTACTGAAAGCGGCGATGGATCACATTTTGCCCAAACCCTCCATGCAGTTTTCAAAATATCCAAAACATCCCAAATTTGACGCTTAAGCAATATTTTGGAGCCAAATTCTGGCTCTCTGCATGTATTCGCAGTTTGAAATTACGAAATTTATAACGAAAATATGCCAGTTACTGAGAGCAGCGATGGGTCACAGTTTGGCCAAACCCACCCTGCAGTTTTGAAAATATTCCAAACATCCCAAATTCGACGCTTGAGCCATATTTTGGCGCTAAATTCTGGCTCTCTGAACGTATTCGCAGGTTGAAATTACGACTTTTTATACCAAAAATATTCCAATTACTGAACGCGCTGATGAGTCACATTTTGCCCAAACCCTTCCTGCAGTTTTCAAAATATCCCAAACATCCCAAATTCGACTATTGAGCCATATTTTGGAGCCAAATTCTGGCTCTCTGTACGTATTCGCAGTTTGAAATTACGAATTTTTATGCAGAAAAAATGCCAATTACTGAAAGCGGCGATGGATCACAGTTTGCCCAAACCCTCTCTGCAGTTTTCAAAATATCCCAAAAATCCCAAATTCGACCCTTGAACCGTATTTTGGAGCCAAATTCTGGCTCTCCGCAAGTATTCGCAGTTTGAAATTACGACTTTTTATACCGAATATATGCCAGTTACTGGGATCAGCGATGGGTCACATTTTGCCCAAACCCTCTCTGCATTTTTCAAAATATCCCAAACATCCCAAATTCGACCCTTGAACCATATTTTGGAGCCAAATTCTGGCTCTCTGCACGTATTCGCAGTTTGAAATTACGAATTTTTATACCAAAAATATACCAATTACTGAAAGCGACGATGGGTCACATTTTGTCCAAACCCCTCTGCAGTTTTCGAAATATCCAAAACATCCCAAATATGACCCTTGAGGAATATTTTGGAACTAATTTCTGGCTCTCGCCACGTAATCGCAGAATGAAATTACGACTTTTTATACCGAAAATATGCCAGTTATTGAAAGTGGCGATGGATCACATTTTGCCCAAACCCTCCCTGCAGTTTTAAAAATATCAGAAACATCCCAAATTCGACTCTTGAACCATATTTTGGAGCCAAATTCTGGCTCTCTGCACGTATTCGCAGTTTGAAAATACGACTTTTTATACAGAAAAAATGCCAATTACTGAAAGCGGCGATGGATCACATTTTGCAAAAACCCTCCCTGCAGTTTTCAAAATATCCCAAACTTCCCAAATTCGACACTTGGGCCACATTAAGGAGCCAAATTCTGGCTCTCTGCATGTATTCGCAGTGTGAAATTACGAATTTTATAACGAAAATATGCCAATTACTGTGAGCAGCGATGGGTCACAGTTTGACCAAACCCACCCTGCAGTTTTGAAAATATTCCAAACATCCCAAATTCGAAGCTTGAGCCATATTTTAGCGCTAAATTCTGGCTCTCTGCACGTATTCGCAGTTTGAAATTACGACTTTTTATACCGAAAATATGCCAATTACTGAACGCGCCGATGAGTCACATTTTGCCCAAACCCTTCCTGCAGTTTTCAAAATATCCCAAACATCCCAAATTCGACTATTGAGCCATATTTTGGAGCCAAATTCTGGCTCTCTGCACGTATTCGCAGTTTGAAATTACGAATTTTTATACAGAAAAAATGCCAATTTCTGAAAGCGGGGATGGATCACAGTTTGCCCAAACCCTCTCTGCAGTTTTCAAAATATCCCAAACATCCCAAATTCGACCCTTGAACCATATTTTGGAGCCAAATTCTGGCTCTCTGCGCGTATTCGAAGTTTGAAATTATGATTTTTATACCGAAAATATACCAATTACTGAAAGCGACGATAGGTCACATTTTGCCCAAACCCCACTGCAGTTTTCGAAATATCCAAAACATCCCAAATACGACCCTTGAGGAATATTTTGGAGCCAAATTCTGGCTCTTTGCACGTATTCGCATTTTGAAATTACGAATTTTTTTACAGAAAAAATGCCAATTACTGAAAGCGGCGATGGATCACATTTTGCCCAAACCCTCCCTGCAGTTTTCAAAATATCCAAAACATCCCAAATTTGACGCTTAAGCAATATTTTGGAGCAAAATTCTCGCTCTCTGCATGTATTCGCAGTTTGAAATTATGATTTTTATACCGAATATATGCCAATTACTGGGATCAGCGATGGGTCATATTTTGCCCAAACCCTCCCTGCAGTTTTAAAAATATCACAAACATCCAAAATTCGACTCTTGAACCATATTTTGGAGCCAAAATCTGGCTCTCTGCACGTATTCGCAGTTTGAAAATACGACTTTTTATACAGAAAAAATGCCAATTACTGAAAGCGGCGATGGATCACATTTTGCAAAAACTCTCCCTGCAGTTTTCAAAATATCCCAAACTTCCCAAATTCGACACTTGGGCCATATTAATGAGCCAAATTCTGGCTCTCTGCACGTATTCGCAGTTTGAAATTACGAATTTTATAACGAAAATATGCCAATTACTGAGAGCAGCGATGGGTCACAGTTTGACCAAACCCACCCTGTAGTTTTGAAAATATTCCAAACATCCCAAATTCGAAGCTTGAGCCATATTTTGGAGCCAAATTCTGGCTCTTTGCACGTATTCGCATTTTGAAATTACGAATTTTTTTACAGAAAAAATGCCAATTACTGAAAGCGGCGATGGATCACATTTTGCCCAAACCCTCCCTGCAGTTTTCAAAATATCCAAAACATCCCAAATTTGACGCTTAAGCAATATTTTGGAGCAAAATTCTCGCTCTCTGCACGTATTCGCAGTTTGAAATTACGACTTTTTATACCGAAAATATGCCAATTACTGAACGCGCCGATGAGTCATATTTTGTCCAAACCCTCCCTGCAGTTTTAAAAATATCACAAACATCCGAAATTCGACTCTTGTACCATATTTTGGAGCCAAATTCTGGCTCTCTGCACGTATTCGCAGTTTGAAATTACGACTTTTTTTTACAGAAAAAATGCCAATTACTGAAAGCGGCGATGGATCACATTTTGCCCAAACCCTCCCTACCGTTTTCAAAATACCCAAAACATCCCAAATTTGACGCTTGGTCAATATTTTGGAGCAAAATTATCTCTCTTTGCTCGTATTCCCAGTTTGAAATTATGACTTTTTATACCGAATATATGCCAATTACTGGCATCAGCGATGGGTCACATTTTGCCCAAACCCTCCCTGCAGTTTCAAAAATATCACCAGCATCCCAAATTCGACTCTTGAACCATATTTTGGAGCCAAATTCTGGCTCTCTGCACGTTTTCGCAGTTTGAAATTACGAATTTTATACCGAAGATATGCCAATTACTGAGAGCGGCGATGGGTCACAGTTTGCCCAAATTCACCCTGCAGTTTTGAAAATATCTCAAACATCCAAAATTCGACTCCTGAGCCATATTTTGGAACCAAACTCTGGTTCTCTGCACGTATTCGCAGTTTGAAATTACGACTTTTTATACCAAAATAGGCCAATTACTGAACGCGCCGATGAGTCACATTTTGCTCAAACCCTCCCTGCAGTTTTCAAAATATCCAAAACATCCCAAATTTGAAGCTTGAGCAATATTTTGGAACAAAATTCTCGCTCTCTGCATGTATTCGCAGTTTGAAACTATGATTTTTATACCGAATATATGCCAATTACTGGGATCAGCGATGGGTCACATTTTGCCCAAACCCTCCCTGCAGTTTTAAAAATATCACAAACATCCAAAATTCGACTCTTGAACAATATTTTGGAGCCAAATTCTGGCTCTCTGCACGTATTCGCAGTTTGAAATTACGACTTTTTATACCGATTATATGCCAGTTACTGGGATCAGCGATGGGTCACATTTTGCCCAAACCCTCTCTGCATTTTTCAAAATATCCCAAACATCCCAAATTCAACCCTTGAACCATATTTTGGAGTCAAATTCTGGCTCTCTGCACGTATTCGCAGTTTGAAATTACGACTTTTTATACCGAAAATATACCAATTACTGAAAGCGACGATAGGTCACATTTTGCCCAAACCCCTCTGCAGTTTTCGAAATATCCAAAACATCCCAAATACGACCCTTGAGGAATATTTTGGAAAAACTTCTGGCTCTCTGCACGTATTCGCAGAATGAAATTACGACTTTTTATACCGAAAATATGCCAGTTATTGAAAGTGGCGATGGATCACATTTTGCCCAAACCCTCCCTGCAGTTTTAAAAATATCACAAACATCCCAAATTCGACTCTTGAACCATATTTTGGAGCCAAATTCTGACTCTCTGCACGTATTCGCAGTTTGAAATTACGAATTTTTTTACAGAAAAATGCCAATTACTGAAAGCGGCGATGGATCACATTTTTCCCAAACCCTCCCTGCAGTTTTCAAAATATCCAAAACATCCCAAATTTGACGCTTGAGCAATATTTTGGAGCAAAATTCTCGCTCTCTGCATGTATTCGCAGTTTGAAATTATGATTTTTATACCGAATATATGCCAATTACTGGGATCAGCGATGGGTCACATTTTGCCCAAACCCTCCCTGCAGTTTTAAAAATATCACAAACATCCAAAATTCGACTCTTGAACCATATTTTGGAGCCAAATTCTGGCTCTCTGCATGTATTCGCAGTTTGAAAATACGACTTTTTATACAGAAAAAATGCCAATTACTGAAAGCGGCGATGGATCACATTTTGCCCAAACCCTCCCTGCAGTTTTCAAAATATCCCAAACATCCCAAATTCGATACTTGGGCCATATATAAGAGCCAAATTCTGGCTCTCTGCATGTATTCGCAGTTTGTAATTACGACATTTATAACGAAAATATGCCAATTACTGAGAGCAGCGATGGGTCACAGTTTGGCCAAACCCACCCTGCAGTTTTGAAAATATTCCAAACATCCCAAATTCGACGCTTGAACCATATTTTGGCCCTAAATTCTGGCTCTCTGCACGTATTCGCAGGTTGAAATTACGACTTTTTATACCAAAAATATGCCAATTACTGAACGCGGCGATGAGTCACATTTTGCCCAAACCCTTCCTGCAGTTTTCAAAATATGCCAAACATCCCAAATTCGACTATTGAGCCATATTTTGGAGCCAAATTCTGGCTCTCTGCACGTATTCGCAGTTTGAAATTACGAATTTTTATACAGAAAAAATGCCAATTACTGAAATCGGCGATGGATCACAGTTTGCCCAAAACCCTCTCTGCAGTTTTCAAAATATCCCAAAAATCCCAAATTCGACCCTTGAACCGTATTTTGGAGCCAAATTCTGCCTCTCCGCAAGTATTCGCAGTTTGAAATTACGACTTTTTATACCGAATATATGCCAGTTACTGGGATCAGCGATGGGTCACATTTTGCCAAAACCCTCTCTGCATTTTTCAAAATATCCCAAACATCCCAAATTCAACCCTTGAACCATATTTTGGAGCCAAATTCTGGCTCTCTGCACGTATTCGCAGTTTGAAATTACGAATTTTTATACCAAAAATATACCAATTACTGAAAGCGACGATGGGTCACATTTTGTCCAAACCCCTCTGCAGTTTTCGAAATATCCCAAATATCCCAAATATGACCCTTGAGGAATATTTTGGAACCATTTTCTGGCTCTCGGCACGTAATCGCAGAATGAAATTACGACTTTTTATACCGAAAATATGCCAGTTATTGAAAGTGGCGATGGATCACAATTTGCCCAAACCCTCCCTGCAGTTTTAAAAATATGAGAAACATCCCAAATTCGACTCTTGAACCATATTTTGGAGCCTAATTCTGGCTCTCTGCACGTATTCGCAGTTTGAAATTACGACTTTTTTTACAGAAAAAAATGCCAATTACTGAAAGCGGCGATGGATCACATTTTGCCCAAACCCTCCATGCAGTTTTCAAAATATCCAAAACATCCCAAATTTGACGCTTAAGCAATATTTTGGAGCCAAATTCTGGCTCTCTGCATGTATTCGCAGTTTGAAATTACGAAATTTATAACGAAAATATGCCAGTTACTGAGAGCAGCGATGGGTCACAGTTTGGCCAAACCCACCCTGCAGTTTTGAAAATATTCCAAACATCCCAAATTCGACGCTTGAGCCATATTTTGGCGCTAAATTCTGGCTCTCTGAACGTATTCGCAGGTTGAAATTACGACTTTTTATACCAAAAATATTCCAATTACTGAACGCGCTGATGAGTCACATTTTGCCCAAACCCTTCCTGCAGTTTTCAAAATATCCCAAACATCCCAAATTCGACTATTGAGCCATATTTTGGAGCCAAATTCTGGCTCTCTGTACGTATTCGCAGTTTGAAATTACGAATTTTTATGCAGAAAAAATGCCAATTACTGAAAGCGGCGATGGATCACAGTTTGCCCAAACCCTCTCTGCAGTTTTCAAAATATCCCAAAAATCCCAAATTCGACCCTTGAACCGTATTTTGGAGCCAAATTCTGGCTCTCCGCAAGTATTCGCAGTTTGAAATTACGACTTTTTATACCGAATATATGCCAGTTACTGGGATCAGCGATGGGTCACATTTTGCCCAAACCCTCTCTGCATTTTTCAAAATATCCCAAACATCCCAAATTCGACCCTTGAACCATATTTTGGAGCCAAATTCTGGCTCTCTGCACGTATTCGCAGTTTGAAATTACGAATTTTTATACCAAAAATATACCAATTACTGAAAGCGACGATGGGTCACATTTTGTCCAAACCCCTCTGCAGTTTTCGAAATATCCAAAACATCCCAAATATGACCCTTGAGGAATATTTTGGAACTAATTTCTGGCTCTCGCCACGTAATCGCAGAATGAAATTACGACTTTTTATACCGAAAATATGCCAGTTATTGAAAGTGGCGATGGATCACATTTTGCCCAAACCCTCCCTGCAGTTTTAAAAATATCAGAAACATCCCAAATTCGACTCTTGAACCATATTTTGGAGCCAAATTCTGGCTCTCTGCACGTATTCGCAGTTTGAAAATACGACTTTTTATACAGAAAAAATGCCAATTACTGAAAGCGGCGATGGATCACATTTTGCAAAAACCCTCCCTGCAGTTTTCAAAATATCCCAAACTTCCCAAATTCGACACTTGGGCCACATTAAGGAGCCAAATTCTGGCTCTCTGCATGTATTCGCAGTGTGAAATTACGAATTTTATAACGAAAATATGCCAATTACTGTGAGCAGCGATGGGTCACAGTTTGACCAAACCCACCCTGCAGTTTTGAAAATATTCCAAACATCCCAAATTCGAAGCTTGAGCCATATTTTAGCGCTAAATTCTGGCTCTCTGCACGTATTCGCAGTTTGAAATTACGACTTTTTATACCGAAAATATGCCAATTACTGAACGCGCCGATGAGTCACATTTTGCCCAAACCCTTCCTGCAGTTTTCAAAATATCCCAAACATCCCAAATTCGACTATTGAGCCATATTTTGGAGCCAAATTCTGGCTCTCTGCACGTATTCGCAGTTTGAAATTACGAATTTTTATACAGAAAAAATGCCAATTTCTGAAAGCGGGGATGGATCACAGTTTGCCCAAACCCTCTCTGCAGTTTTCAAAATATCCCAAACATCCCAAATTCGACCCTTGAACCATATTTTGGAGCCAAATTCTGGCTCTCTGCGCGTATTCGAAGTTTGAAATTATGATTTTTATACCGAAAATATACCAATTACTGAAAGCGACGATAGGTCACATTTTGCCCAAACCCCTCTGCAGTTTTCGAAATATCCAAAACATCCCAAATACGACCCTTGAGGAATATTTTGGAACCAATTTCTGGCTCTCTGCACGTATTCGCAGAATGAAATTAAGACTTTTTATACCGAAAATATGCCAGTTACAGAAAGCGGCGATGGATCATATTTTGCCCAAACCCTCCCTGCAGTTTTAAAAATATCACAAACATCCCAAATTCGACTCTTGAACCATATTTTGGAGCCAAATTCTGGCTCTTTGCACGTATTCGCATTTTGAAATTACGAATTTTTTTACAGAAAAAATGCCAATTACTGAAAGCGGCGATGGATCACATTTTGCCCAAACCCTCCCTGCAGTTTTCAAAATATCCAAAACATCCCAAATTTGACGCTTAAGCAATATTTTGGAGCAAAATTCTCGCTCTCTGCATGTATTCGCAGTTTGAAATTATGATTTTTATACCGAATATATGCCAATTACTGGGATCAGCGATGGGTCACATTTTGCCCAAACCCTCCCTGCAGTTTTAAAAATATCACAAACATCCAAAATTCGACTCTTGAACCATATTTTGGAGCCAAAATCTGGCTCTCTGCACGTATTCGCAGTTTGAAAATACGACTTTTTATACAGAAAAAATGCCAATTACTGAAAGCGGCGATGGATCACATTTTGCAAAAACTCTCCCTGCAGTTTTCAAAATATCCCAAACTTCCCAAATTCGACACTTGGGCCATATTAATGAGCCAAATTCTGGCTCTCTGCACGTATTCGCAGTTTGAAATTACGAATTTTATAACGAAAATATGCCAATTACTGAGAGCAGCGATGGGTCACAGTTTGACCAAACCCACCCTGTAGTTTTGAAAATATTCCAAACATCCCAAATTCGAAGCTTGAGCCATATTTTGGAGCCAAATTCTGGCTCTTTGCACGTATTCGCATTTTGAAATTACGAATTTTTTTACAGAAAAAATGCCAATTACTGAAAGCGGCGATGGATCACATTTTGCCCAAACCCTCCCTGCAGTTTTCAAAATATCCAAAACATCCCAAATTTGACGCTTAAGCAATATTTTGGAGCAAAATTCTCGCTCTCTGCACGTATTCGCAGTTTGAAATTACGACTTTTTATACCGAAAATATGCCAATTACTGAACGCGCCGATGAGTCATATTTTGTCCAAACCCTCCCTGCAGTTTTAAAAATATCACAAACATCCGAAATTCGACTCTTGTACCATATTTTGGAGCCAAATTCTGGCTCTCTGCACGTATTCGCAGTTTGAAATTACGACTTTTTTTTACAGAAAAAATGCCAATTACTGAAAGCGGCGATGGATCACATTTTGCCCAAACCCTCCCTACCGTTTTCAAAATACCCAAAACATCCCAAATTTGACGCTTGGTCAATATTTTGGAGCAAAATTATCTCTCTTTGCTCGTATTCCCAGTTTGAAATTATGACTTTTTATACCGAATATATGCCAATTACTGGCATCAGCGATGGGTCACATTTTGCCCAAACCCTCCCTGCAGTTTCAAAAATATCACCAGCATCCCAAATTCGACTCTTGAAACATATTTTGGAGCCAAATTCTGGCTCTCTGCACGTTTTCGCAGTTTGAAATTACGAATTTTATACCGAAGATATGCCAATTACTGAGAGCGGCGATGGGTCACAGTTTGCCCAAATTCACCCTGCAGTTTTGAAAATATCTCAAACATCCAAAATTCGACTCCTGAGCCATATTTTGGAACCAAACTCTGGTTCTCTGCACGTATTCGCAGTTTGAAATTACGACTTTTTATACCAAAATAGGCCAATTACTGAACGCGCCGATGAGTCACATTTTGCTCAAACCCTCCCTGCAGTTTTCAAAATATCCTAAACATCCAAAATACGACCCTTGAGGCATAATTTGGAGCCAAATTCTGGCTTTCTGCACGTATTCGTAGTATGAAATTACGACTTTTTAAACCAAAATATGCCAATTACGGAACGCGCCGATGAGTCACATTTTGCCCAAACCCTCCCTGCAGTTTTCAAAATATCCAAAACATCCCAAATTTGAAGCTTGAGCAATATTTTGGAACAAAATTCTCGCTCTCTGCATGTATTCGCAGTTTGAAACTATGATTTTTATACCGAATATATGCCAATTACTGGGATCAGCGATGGGTCACATTTTGCCCAAACCCTCCCTGCAGTTTTAAAAATATCACAAACATCCAAAATTCGACTCTTGAACAATATTTTGGAGCCAAATTCTGGCTCTCTGCACGTATTCGCAGTTTGAAATTACGACTTTTTATACCGATTATATGCCAGTTACTGGGATCAGCGATGGGTCACATTTTGCCCATACCCTCTCTGCATTTTTCAAAATATCCCAAACATCCCAAATTCAACCCTTGAACCATATTTTGGAGTCAAATTCTGGCTCTCTGCACGTATTCGCAGTTTGAAATTACGACTTTTTATACCGAAAATATACCAATTACTGAAAGCGACGATAGGTCACATTTTGCCCAAACCCCTCTGCAGTTTTCGAAATATCCAAAACATCCCAAATACGACCCTTGAGGAATATTTTGGAAAAACTTCTGGCTCTCTGCACGTATTCGCAGAATGAAATTACGACTTTTTATACCGAAAATATGCCAGTTATTGAAAGTGGCGATGGATCACATTTTGCCCAAACCCTCCCTGCAGTTTTAAAAATATCACAAACATCCCAAATTCGACTCTTGAACCATATTTTGGAGCCAAATTCTGACTCTCTGCACGTATTCGCAGTTTGAAATTACGAATTTTTTTACAGAAAAATGCCAATTACTGAAAGCGGCGATGGATCACATTTTTCCCAAACCCTCCCTGCAGTTTTCAAAATATCCAAAACATCCCAAATTTGACGCTTGAGCAATATTTTGGAGCAAGATTCTCGCTCTCTGCATGTATTCGCAGTTTGAAATTATGATTTTTATACCGAATATATGCCAATTACTGGGATCAGCGATGGGTCACATTTTGCCCAAACCCTCCCTGCAGTTTTAAAAATATCACAAACATCCAAAATTCGACTCTTGAACCATATTTTGGAGCCAAATTCTGGCTCTCTGAACGTATTCGCAGTTTGAAAATACGACTTTTTATACAGAAAAAATGCCAATTACTGAAAGCGGCAATGGATCACATTTTGCCCAAACCCTCCCTACAGTTTTCAAAATATCCCAAACATCCCAAATTCGACGCTTGGGCCATATTTTTGCGCTAAATTCTGGCTCTCTGCACGTATTCGCAGATTGAAATTACGACTTTTTATACCAAAAATATGCCAATTACTGAACGCGCCGATGAGTCACATTTTGCACAAACCCTTCCTGCAGTTTTCAAAATATCCCAAACATCCCAAATTCGACTATTGAGCCATATTTTGGAGCCAAATTCTGGCTCTCTGCACGTATTCGCAGTTTGAAATTACGAATTTTTATAAAGAAAAAATGCCAATTACTGAAAGCGGCGATGGATCACAGTTTGCCCAAACCCTCTCTGCAGTTTTCAAAATATCCCAAAAATCCCAAATTCGACCCTTGAACCGTATTTTGGAGCCAAATTCTGCCTCTCCGCAAGTATTCGCAGTTTGAAATTACGACTTTTTATACCGAATATATGCCAGTTACTGGGATCAGCGATGGGTCACATTTTGCCCAAACCCTCTCTGCAGTTTTTCAAAATATCCCAAACATCCCAAATTCGACCCTTGAACCATATTTTGGAGCCAAATTCTGGCTCTCTGCACGTATTCGCAGTTTGAAATTACGACTTTTTATACAGAAAAAATGCCAATTACTGAACGCGCCGATGAGTCATATTTTGCCCAAACCCTCCCTGCAGTTTTAAAAATATCACAAACATCCGAAATTCGACTCTTGTACCATATTTTGGAGCCAAATTCTGGCTCTCTGCACGTATTCGCAGTTTGAAATTACGACTTTTTTTTACAGAAAAAATGCCAATTACTGAAATCGGCGATGGATCACATTTTGCCCAAACCCTCCCTACCGTTTTCAAAACACCCAAAACATCCCAAATTTGACGCTTGGTCAATATTTTGGAGCAAAATTATCTCTCTTTGCACGTATTCCCAGTTTGAAATTATGACTTTTTATACCGAATATATGCCAATTACTGGCATCAGCGATGGGTCACATTTTGCCCAAACCCTCCCTGCAGTTTCAAAAATATCACCAGCATCCCAAATTCGACTCTTGAACCATATTTTGGAGCCAAATTCTGGCTCTCTGCACGTTTTCGCAGTTTGAAATTACGAATTTTATACCGAAGATATGCCAATTACTGAGAGCGGCGATGGGTCACAGTTTGCCCAAATTCACCCTGCAGTTTTGAAAATATCTCAAACATCCAAAATTCGACTCCTGAGCCATATTTTGGAACCAAACTCTGGTTCTCTGCACGTATTCGCAGTTTGAAATTACGACTTTTTATACCAAAATAGGCCAATTACTGAACGCGCCGATGAGTCACATTTTGCTCAAACCCTCCCTGCAGTTTTCAAAAAATCCTAAACATCCAAAATACGACCCTTGAGGCATAATTTGGAGCCAAATTCTGGCTTTCTGCACGTATTCGTAGTATGAAATTACGACTTTTTAAACCAAAATATGCCAATTACTGAACGCGCCGATGAGTCACATTTTGCCCAAACCCTCCCTGCAGTTTTCAAAATATCCAAAACATCCCTAATTTGAAGCTTGAGCAATATTTTGGAACAAAATTCTCGCTCTCTGCATGTATTCGCAGTTTGAAACTATGATTTTTATACCGAATATATGCCAATTACTGGGATCAGCGATGGGTCACATTTTGCCCAAACCCTCCCTGCAGTTTTAAAAATATCACAAACATCCAAAATTCGACTCTTGAACAATATTTTGGAGCCAAATTCTGGCTCTCTGCACGTATTCGCAGTTTGAAATTACGACTTTTTATACCGATTACATGCCAGTTACTGGGATCAGCGATGGGTCACATTTTGCCCAAACCCTCTCTGCATTTTTCAAAATATCCCAAACATCCCAAATTCAACCCTTGAACCATATTTTGGAGTCAAATTCTGGCTCTCTGCACGTATTCGCAGTTTGAAATTACGACTTTTTATACCGAAAATATACCAATTACTGAAAGCGACGATGGGTCACATTTTGCCCAAACCCCTCTGCAGTTTTCGAAATATCCAAAACATCCCAAATACGACCCTTGAGGAATATTTTGGAAAAACTTCTGGCTCTCTGCACGTATTCGCAGAATGAAATTACGACTTTTTATACCGAAAATATGCCAGTTATTGAAAGTAGCGATGGATCACATTTTGCCCAAACCCTCCCTGCAGTTTTAAAAATATCACAAACATCCCAAATTCGACTCTTGAACCATATTTTGGAGCCAAATTCTGACTCTCTGCACGTATTCGCAGTTTGAAATTACGAATTTTTTTACAGAATAATGCCAATTACTGAAAGCGGCGATGGATCACATTTTTCCCAAACCCTCCCTGCAGTTTTCAAAATATCCAAAACATCCCAAATTTGACGCTTGAGCAATATTTTGGAGCAAAATTCTCGCTCTCTGCATGTATTCGCAGTTTGAAATTATGATTTTTATACCGAATATATGCCAATTACTGGGATCAGCGATGGGTCACATTTTGCCCAAACCCTCCCTGCAGTTTTAAAAATATCACAAACATCCAAAATTCGACTCTTGAACCATATTTTGGAGCCAAATTCTGGCTCTCTGAACGTATTCGCAGTTTGAAAATACGACTTTTTATACAGAAAAAATGCCAATTACTGAAAGCGGCGATGGATCACATTTTGCCCAAACCCTCCCTACAGTTTTCAAAATATCCCAAACATCCCAAATTCGACGCTTGGGCCATATTTTGGCGCTAAATTCTGGCTCTCTGCACGTATTCGCAGATTGAAATTACGACTTTTTATACCAAAAATATGCCAATTACTGAACGCGCCGATGAGTCACATTTTGTCCAAACCCTTCCTGCAGTTTTCAAAATATCCCAAACATCCCAAATTCGACTATTGAGCCATATTTTGGAGCCAAATTCTGGCTCTCTGCACGTATTCGCAGTTTGAAATTACGAATTTTTATAAAGAAAAAATGCCAATTACTGAAAGCGGCGATGGATCACAGTTTGCCCAAACCCTCTCTGCAGTTTTCAAAATATCCCAAAAATCCCAAATTCGACCCTTGAACCGTATTTTGGAGCCAAATTCTGCTTCTCCGCAAGTATTCGCAGTTTGAAATTACGACTTTTTATACCGAATATATGCCAGTTACTGGGATCAGCGATGGGTCACATTTTGCCCAAACCCTCTCTGCAGTTTTTCAAAATATCCCAAACATCCCAAATTCGACCCTTGAACCATATTTTGGAGCCAAATTCTGGCTCTCTGCACGTATTCGCAGTTTGAAAATACGACTTTTTATACAGAAAAAATGCCAATTACTGAGAGCGGCGATGGATCACATTTTGCAAAAACCCTCCCTGCAGTTTTCAAAATATCCCAAACTTCCCAAATTCGACACTTGGGCCATATTAAGGAGCCAAATTCTGGCTCTCTGCATGTATTCGCAGTTTGAAATTACGAATTTTATAACGAAAATATGCCAATTACTGAGAGCAGCGATGTGTCACAGTTTGAACAAACCCACCCTGCACTTTTGAAAATATTCCAAACATCCCAAATTCGAAGCTTGAGCCATATTTTGGCGCTAAATTCTGGCTCTCTGCACGTATTCGCAGTTTGAAATTACGACATTTTATACCGAAAATATGCCAATTACTGAACGCGCCGATGAGTCACATTTTGCCGAAACCCTTCCTGCAGTTTTCAAAATATCCCAAACATCCCAAATTCGACTATTGAGCCATATTTTGGAGCCAAATTCTGGCTCCCTGCACGTATTCGCTGTTTGAAATTACGACTTTTTACACCGAATAAATGGCAATTACTGGGATCAGCGATGGGTCACATTTTGCCCAAATCCTCTCTGCAGTTTTCAAAATATCCCAAACATCCCAAATTCGACCCTTGAACCATATTTTGGAGCCAAATTCTGGCTCTCTGCACGTATTCGAAGTTTGAAATTACGACTTTTTATTCCGAAAATATACCAATTACTGAAAGCGACGATAGGTCACATTTTGCCCAAACCCCTCTGCAGTTTTCGAAATATCCAAAACATCCCAAATACGACCCTTGAGGAATATTTTGGAACCAATTTCTGGCTCTCTGCACGTATTCGCAGAATGAAATTAAGACTTTTTATACCGAAAATATGCCAGTTACTGAAAGCGGCGATGGATCACATTTTGCCCAAACCCTCCCTGCAGTTTTAAAAATATCACAAACATCCGAAATTCGACTCTTGAACCATATTTTGGAGCCAAATTCTGGCTCTCTGCACGTATTCGCAGTTTGAAATTACGAATTTTATGACAAAAATATGCCAATTACTGAGAGCGGCGATGGGTCACAATTTGACCAAACCCACCCTGCAGTTTTGAAAATATTCCAAACATACCAAATTTGACGCTTGAGCCATATTTTGGCGCCAAATTCTGGCTCTCTGCACGTATTCGCAGTTTGAAATTACGACTTTTTATACCGAAAATATGCCAATTGCAGAACGCACCGATGAGTCACATTTTGACCTAAACCGTTCCTGCAGTTTTCAAAATATCCTAAACATCCCAAATTCGACCCTTGAAACATATTTTGGCGCCAAATTCTGGCTCTCAGCACGTTTTCGCAGTTTTAAATTACGAATTTTACACCGAAAATATGCCAATTACTGTGAGCGGCGATGGGTCACAGTTTGCCCTAATTCACCCTGCAGTTTTGAAAATATCTCAAACATCCCAAATTCCACTCTTGAGCCATATTTTGGAACCAAACTCTGGATCTCTGCACATATTCGCAGTTTGAAAATACGACTTTTTATACCGAATATATGCCAATTACTGGGATCAGCGATGGGTCACATTTTGCCCAAACCCTCCCGCAGTTTTAAAAATATCACAAACATCCCAAATTCGACGCTTGAACCATATTTTGTAGCCAAATTCTGGCTCTCTGCACGTATTCGCAGTTTGAAATTACGAGTTTTTATACCAAAATAGGCCAATTACTGAACGCGCTGATGAGTCACATTTTGCTCAAACCCTCCCTGCAGTTTTTAAAATATCCCAAACATCCAAAATACGACCCTTGAGGCATAATTTGTAGCCAAATTCTGGCTTTCTGCACGTATTCGCAGTATGAAATTGCGACTTTTTATACCAAAATATGCCAATTACTGAACGCGCCGATGAGTCACATATTGCCCAAACCCTCCCTGCAGTTTTCAAAATATCCAAAACATCCCAAATTTGAAGCTTGAGCAATATCTTGGAGCAAAATTCTCGCTCTCTGCATGTATTCGCAGTTTGAAATTATGATTTTTATACCGAATATATGCCAATTACTGGGATCAGCGATGGGTCACATTTTGCCCAAACCCTCCCTGCAGTTTTAAAAATATCACAAACATCCAAAATTCGACTCTTGAACCATATTTTGGAGCCAAATTCTGGCTCTCTGCACGTATTCGCAGTTTGAAAATACGACTTTTTATACAGAAAAAATGCCAATTACTGAAAGCGGCGATGGATCACATTTTGCCCAAACCCTCCCTGCAGTTTTCAAAATATCCCAAACATCCCAAATTCGACACTTGGGCCATATATAAGAGCCAAATTCTGGCTCTCTGCATGTATTCGCAGTTTGTAATTACGAAATTTATAACGAAAATATGCCAATTACTGAGAGCAGCGATGGGTCACAGTTTGGCCAAACCCACCCTGCAGTTTTGAAAATATTCCAAACATCCCAAATTCGACGCTTGAGCCATATTTTGGCGCTAAATTCTGGCTCTCTGCACGTATTCGCAGGTTGAAATTACGACTTTTTATACCAAAAATATGCCAATTACTGAACGCGCCGATGAGTCACATTTTGCCCAAACCCTTCCTGCAGTTTTCAAAATATGCCAAACATCCCAAATTCGACTATTGAGCCATATTTTGGAGCCAAATTCTGGCTCTCTGCACGTATTCGCAGTTTGAAATTACGATTTTTTATACAGAAAAAATGCCAATTACTGAAAGCGGCGATGGATCACAGTTTGCCCAAACCCTCTCTGCAGTTTTCAAAATATCCCAAAAATCCCAAATTCGACCCTTGAACCGTATTTTGGAGCCAAATTCTGCCTCTCCGCATATATTCGCAGTTTGAAATTACGACTTTTTATACCGAATATATGCCAGTTACTGGGATCAGCGATGGGTCACATTTTGCCCAAACCCTCTCTGCATTTTTCAAAATATCCCAAACATCCCAAATTCAACCCTTGAACCATATTTTGGAGCCAAATTCTGGCTCTCTGCAGGTATTCGCAGTTTGAAATTACGAATTTTTATACCAAAAATATACCGAAAATATTACTGCAGTTTTCGAAATATCCCAAATATCCCAAATATGACCCTTGAGGAATATTTTGGAACCAATTTCTGGCTCTCGGCACGTAATCGCAGAATGAAATTACGACTTTTTATACCGAAAATATGCCAGTTATTGAAAGTGGCGATGGATCACAATTTGCCCAAATCCTCCCTGCAGTTTTAAAAATATGAGAAACATCCCAAATTCGACTCTTGAACCATATTTTGGAGCCTAATTCTGGCTCTCTGCACGTATTCGCAGTTTGAAATTACGACTTTTTTTACAGAAAAAAATGCCAATTACTGAAAGCGGCGATGGATCACATTTTGCCCAAACCCTCCCTGCAGTTTTCAAAATATCCAAAACATCCCAAATTTGACGCTTAAGCAATATTTTGGAGCCAAATTCTGGCTCTCTGCATGTAATCGCAGTTTGAAATTACGAAATTTATAACGAAAATATGCCAGTTACTGAGAGCAGCGATGGGTCACAGTTTGGCCAAACCCACCCTGCAGTTTTGAAAATATTCCAAACATCCCAAATTCGACGCTTGAGCCATATTTTGGCGCTAAATTCTGGCTCTCTGCACGTATTCGCAGGTTGAAATTACGACTTTTTATACCAAAAATATTCCAATTACTGAACGCGCCGATGAGTCACATTTTGCCCAAACCCTTCCTGCAGTTTTCAAAATATCCCAAACATCCCAAATTCGACAATTGAGCCATATTTTGGAGCCAAATTCTGGCTCTCTGTACGTATTCGCAGTTTGAAATTACGAATTTTTATACAGAAAAAATGCCAATTACTGAAAGCGGCGATGGATCACAGTTTGCCCAAACCCTCTCTGCAGTTTTCAAAATATCCCAAAAATCCCAAATTCGACCCTTGAACCGTATTTTGGAGCCAAATTCTGGCTCTCCGCAAGTATTCGCAGTTTGAAATTACGACTTTTTATACCGAATATATGCCAGTTACTGGGATCAGCGATGGGTCACATTTTGCCCAAACCCTCTCTGCATTTTTCAAAATATCCCAAACATCCCAAATTCGACCCTTGAACCATATTTTGGAGCCAAATTCTGGCTCTCTGCACGTATTCGCAGTTTGAAATTACGAATTTTTATACCAAAAATATACCAATTACTGAAAGCGACGATGGGTCACATTTTGTCCAAACCCCTCTGCAGTTTTCGAAATATCCAAAACATCCCAAATATGACCCTTGAGGAATATTTTGGAACTAATTTCTGGCTCTCGGCACGTAATCGCAGAATGAAATTACGACTTTTTATACCGAAAATATGCCAGTTATTGAAAGTGGCGATGGGTCACATTTTGCCCAAACCCTCCCTGCAGTTTTAAAAATATCACAAACATCCAAAATTCGACTCTTGAACCATATTTTGGAGCCAAAATCTGGCTCTCTGCACGTATTCGCAGTTTGAAAATACGACTTTTTATACAGAAAAAATGCCAATTACTGAAAGCGGCGATGGATCACATTTTGCAAAAACTCTCCCTGCAGTTTTCAAAATATCCCAAACTTCCCAAATTCGACACTTGGGCCATATTAATGAGCCAAATTCTGGCTCTCTGCATGTATTCGCAGTTTGAAATTACGAATTTTATAACGAAAATATGCCAATTACTGAGAGCAGCGATGGGTCACAGTTTGACCAAACCCACCCTGCAGTTTTGAAAATATTCCAAACATCCCAAATTTGACGCTTAAGCAATATTTTGGAGCAAAATTCTCGCTCTCTGCACGTATTCGCAGTTTGAAATTACGAATTTTTATACCGAAAATATGCCAATTACTGAACGCGCCGATGAGTCATATTTTGCCCAAACCCTTCCTGCAGTTTTCAAAATATCCCAAACATCCCAAATTCGACTATTGAGCCATATTTTGGAGCCAAATTCTGGCTCTCTGCACGTATTCGCAGTTTGAAATTACGAATTTTTATACAGAAAAAATGCCAATTTCTGAAAGCGGGGATGGATCACAGTTTGCCCAAACCCTCTCTGCAGTTTTCAAAATATCCCAAACATTCCAAATTCGACCCTTGAACCATATTTTGGAGCCAAATTCTGGCTCTCTGCGCGTATTCGAAGTTTGAAATTACGACTTTTTATACTGAAAATATACCAATTTCTGAAAGCGACGATAGGTCACATTTTGCCCAAACCCCTCTGCAGTTTTCGAAATATCCAAAACATCCCAAATACGACCCTTGAGGAATATTTTGGAACCAATTTCTGGCTCTCTGCACGTATTCGCAGAATGTAATTAAGACTTTTTATACCGAAAATATGCCAGTTACAGAAAGCGGCGATGGATCATATTTTGCCCAAACCCTCCCTGCAGTTTTAAAAATATCACAAACATCCGAAATTCGACTCTTGTACCATATTTTGGAGCCAAATTCTGGCTCTCTGCACGTATTCGCAGTTTGAAATTACGACTTTTTTTTACAGAAAAAATGCCAATTACTGAAAGCGGCGATGGATCACATTTTGCCCAAACCCTCCCTACCGTTTTCAAAATACCCAAAACATCCCAAATTTGACGCTTGGTCAATATTTTGGAGCAAAATTATCTCTCTTTGCACGTATTCGCAGTTTGAAATTATGACTTTTTATACCGAATATATGCCAATTACTGGCATCAGCGATGGGTCACATTTTGCCCAAACCCTCCCTGCAGTTTCAAAAATATCACCAGCATCCCAAATTCGACCCTTGAACCATATTTTGGAGCCAAATTCTGGCTCTCTGCACGTTTTCGCAGTTTGAAATTACGAATTTTATACCGAAGATATGCCAATTACTGAGAGCGGCGATGGGTCACAGTTTGCCCAAATTCACCCTGCAGTTTTGAAAATATCTCAAACATCCAAAATTCGACTCCTGAGCCATATTTTGGAACCAAACTCTGGTTCTCTGCACGTATTCGCAGTTTGAAATTACGACTTTTTCTACCAAAATAGGCCAATTACTGAACGCGCCGATGAGTCACATTTTGCTCAAACCCTCCCTGCAGTTTTCAAAATATCCTAAACATCCAAAATACGACCCTTGAGGCATAATTTGGAGCCAAATTCTGGCTTTCTGCACGTATTCGTAGTATGAAATTACGACTTTTTAAACCAAAATATGCCAATTACTGAACGCGCCGATGAGTCACATTTTGCCCAAACCCTCCCTGCAGTTTTCAAAATATCCAAAACATCCCAAATTTGAAGCTTGAGCAATATTTTGGAACAAAATTCTCGCTCTCTGCATGTATTCGCAGTTTAAAACTATGATTTTTATACCGAATATATGCCAATTACTGGGATCAGCGATGGGTCACATTTTGCCCAAACCCTCCCTGCAGTTTTAAAAATATCACAAACATCCAAAATTCGACTCTTGAACCATATTTTGGAGCCAAATTCTGGCTCTCTGCACGTATTTGCTATTTGAAAATACGACTTTTTATACAGAAAAAATGCCAGTTACTGAAAGCGGCGATGGATCACATTTTGCCCAAACCCTCCCTGCAGTTTTCAAAATATCCAAAACATCCCAAATTCGACACTTGGGCCATATATAAGAGCCAAATTCTGGCTCTCTGCATGTATTCGCAGTTTGAAATTACGAAATTTATAACGAAAATATGCCAATTACTGAGAGCAGCGATGGGTCACAGTTTGACCAAACCCACCCTGCAGTTTTGAAAATATTCCAAACATCCCAAATTCGACGCTTGAGCCATATTTTGGCGCTAAATTCTGGCTCTCTGCACGTATTCGCAGGTTGAAATTACGACTTTTTATACCAAAAATATGCCAATTACTGAACGCGCTGATGAGTCACATTTTGCCCAAACCTTTCGTGCAGTTTTCAAAATATCCCAAACGTCCCAATTTCGACTATTGAGCTATATTTTGGAGCCAAATTCTGGCTCTCTGCACGTATTCGCAGTTTGAAATTACGAATTTTTATACAGAAAAAATGCCAATTACTGAACGCGCCGATGAATCACATTTTGTCCAAACCCTTCCTGCAGTTTTCAAAATATCCCAAACGTCCCAAATTCGACTCTTGAACCATATTTTGGAGCCAAATTCTGGCTCTCTGCACGTTTTCGCAGTTTGAAATTACGAAATTTCATTCTGCGATTACGTGCCTAGAGCCAGAAATTGGTTCCAAAATATTCCTCAAGGGTCGTATTTGGGATGTTTTGGATATTTCGAAAACTGCAGAGGGGTTTGGACAAAATGTGACCCGTCGTCGCTTTCAGTAATTGGTATATTTTTGGTATAAAAATTCGTAATTTCAAACTGCGAATACGTGCAGAGAGCCAGAATTTGGCTCCAAAATATGGTTCAAGGGTCGAATTTGGGATGTTTGGGATATTTTGAAAAATGCAGAGAGGGTTCGGGCAAAATGTGACCCATCGCTGATTCCAGTAACTGGCATATATTCGGTATAAAAAGTCGTAATTTCAAACTGCGAATACGTGTGGAGAGCCAGAATTTGGCTCCAAAATACGGTTCAAGGGTCGAATTTGGGATTTTTGGGATATTTTGAAAACTGCAGAGAGGGTTTGGGCAAACTGTGATCCATCGCCGCTTTCAGTAATTGGCATTTTTTCTGTATAAAAATTCGTAATTTCAAACTGCGAATACGTGCAGAGAGCCAGAATTTGGCTCCAAAATATGGCTCAATAGTCGAATTTGGGATGTTTGGGATATTTTGAAAACTGCAGGAAGGGTTTGGCCAAAATGTGACTCATCGGCGCGTTCAGTAATTGGCATATTTTTGGTATAAAAAGTCGTAATTTCAACCTGCGAATACGTGCAGAGAGCCAGAATTTAGCGCCAAAATATGGCTCAAACGTCGAATTTGGGATGTTTGGAATATTTTTTAAACTGCAGGGTGGGTTTGGTCAAACTGTGACCCATCGCTGCTCTCAGTAATTGGCATATTTTCGTTATAAATTTCGTAATTTCAAACTGCGAATACATGCAGAGAGCCAGAATTTGGCTCTTATATATGGCCTAAGTGTCGAATTTGGGATGTTTGGGATATTTTGAAAACTGCAGGGAGGGTTTGGGCAAAATGTGATCCATCGCCGCTTTCAGTAATTGGCATTTATTCTGTATAAAAAGTCGTATTTTCAAAAAGCAAATACGTGCAGAGAGCCAGAATTTGGCTCCAAAATATGGTTCAAGAGTCGAATTTTGGATGTTTGTGATATTTTTAAAACTGCAGGGAGGGTTTGGACAAAATGTGACCCATCGCTGATCCCAGTAATTGGCATATATTCGGTATAAAAATCATAATTTGAAACTGCGAATACATGCAGAGAGCGAGAATTTTGCTCCAAAATATTGCTCAAGCTTCAAATTTGGGATGTTTTGGATATTTTGAAAACTGCAGGGAGGGTTTGGGCAAAATGTGACTCATCGGCGCGTTCAGTAATTGGCATATTTTGGTATAAAAAGTCGTAATTTCATACTGCGAATACGTTCAGAAAGCCAGAATTTGGCTCCAAATTATGACTCAAGGGTCTTATTTGGGATGTTTAGGATATTTTGAAAACTGCAGGGAGGGTTTGAGCAAAATGTGACTCATCGGCGCGTTCAGTAATTGGCCTATTTTGGTATAAAAAGTCGTAATTTCAAACTGCGAATACGTGCAGAGAACCAGAGTTTGGTTCCAAAATATGGCTAAGGAGTCGAATTTTGGATGTTTGAGATATTTTCAAAACTGCAGGGTAAATTTGGGCAAACTGTGACCCATCGCCGCTCTCAGTAATTGGCATATATTCGGTATAAAAAGTCATAATTTCAAACTGCGAATACGTGCAAAGAGAGATAATTTTTCTCCAAAATATTGACCAAGCGTCAAATTTGGGATGTTTTGGGTATTTTGAAAACGGTAGGGAGGGTTTGGGCAAAATGTGATCCATCGCCGCTTTCAGTAATTGGCATTTTTTCTGTAAAAAAAAGTCGTAATTTCAAACTGCGAATACGTGCAGAGAGCCAGAATTTGGCTCCAAAATATGGTTCAAGAGTCGAATTTCGGATGTTTGTAATATTTTTAAAACTGCAGGGAGGGTTTGGGCAAAATGTGATCCATCGCCGCTTTCAGTAACTGGCATATTTTCGGTATAAAAAGTTTTAATTTCATTCTGCGAATACGTGCAGAGAGCCAGAAATTGGTGCCAAAATATTCCTCAAGGGTCGTATTTGGGATGTTTTGGATATTTCGAAAACTGCAGAGGGGTTTGGGCAAAATGTGACCTATCGTCGCTTTCAGTAATTGGTATATTTTTGGTATAAAAAGTCGTAATTTCAAACTTCGAATACGTGCAGAGAGCCAGAATTTGGCTCCAAAATATGGTTCTAGGGTCGAATTTGGGATGTTTGGGATATTTTGAAAACTGCAGAGAGGGTTTGGGCAAAATGTGACCCATCGCTGATCCCAGTAATTGGCATATATTCGGTGTAAAAAGTCGTAATTTCAAATTGCGAATACGTGGAGAGAGCCAGAATTTGGCTCCAAAATATGGTTCAAGGGTCGAATTTGGGATTTTTGGGATATTTTGAAAACTGCAGATAGGGTTTGGGCAAACTGTGATCCATCCCCGCTTTCAGAAATTGGCATTTTTTCTGTATAACAATTCGTAATTTCAAACTGCGAATACGTGCAGAGCGCCAGAATTTGGCTCCAAAATATGGCTCAATAGACGAATTTGGGATGTTTGAGATATTTTGAAAACTGCAGGAAGTGTTTGGGCAAACCGTGACTCATCGGCGCGTTCAGTAATTGGCATATTTTCGGTATAAAAAGTCGTAATTTTAAACTGCGAATACGTGCAGAGAGCCAGAATTTAGCGCCAAAATATGGCTCAAGCTTCGAATTTGGGATGTTTGGAATATTTTCAAAACTGCAGGGTGGGTTTGGTCAAACTGTGACCCATCGCTGCTCTCAGTAATTGGCATATTTTCGTAATAAAATTCGTAATTTCAAACTGCGAATACATGCAGAGAGCCAGAATTTGGCTCCAAAATATGGTTCAAGGGTCGAATTTGGGATTTTTGGGATATTTTGAAAACTGCAGGGAGGGTTTGGGCAAAATGTGATCCATCGCCGCTTTCAGTAATTGGCATTTTTTCTGTAAAAAAAGTCGTAATTTCAAACTGCGAATACGTGCAGAGAGCCAGAATTTGGCTCTTATATATGGCCCAAGTGTCGAATTTGGGATGTTTGGGATATTTTGAAAACTGCAGGGAGGGTTTGGGCAAAATGAGATCCATCGCCGCTTTCAGTAATTGGCATTTTTTCTGTATAAAAATTCGTATTTTCAAACTGCGAATACGTGCAGAGAGCCAGAATTTGGCTACAAAATATGGTTCAAGCGTCGAATTTGGGATGTTTGTGATATTTTTAAAACTTCGGGAGGGTTTGGGCAAAATGTGACCCATCGCTGATCCCAGTAATTGGCATATATTCGGTATAAAAATTCGTATTTTCAAACTGCGAATACGTGCAGAGATCCAGAGTTTGGTTCCAAAATATGGCTCAAGAGTGGAATTTGGGATGTTTGAGATATTTTCAAAACTGCAGGGTGAATTTGGGCAAACTGTGACCCATCGCCGCTCACAGTAATTGGCATATTTTCGGTGTAAAATTCGTAATTTAAAACTGCGAAAACGTGCCGAGAGCCAGAATTTGGCGCCAAAATATGTTTCAAGGGTCGAATTTGGGATGTTTGGGATATTTTGAAAACTGCAGGAACGGTATAGGTCAAAATGTGACTCATCGGTGCATTCAGCAATTGGCATATTTTCGGTATAAAAATTCGTAATTTCAAACTGCGAATACGTGCAGAGAGCCAGAATTTGGCGCCAAAATATGGCTCAAGCGTCAAATTTGGGATGTTTGGAATATTTTCAAAACTGCAGCGTGGGTTTGATCAAACTGTGACCCATCGCCGCTCTCAGTAATTGGCATATTTTTGTTATAAAATTCGTAATTTCAAACTGCGAATACATGCAGAGCGCCAGAATTTGGCTCCTTAATATGGCCCAAGCGTCGAATTTGGGATATTTGGTATATTTTGAAAACAGTAGAGAGGGTTTGGGCAAAATGTGATCCATTGCCGCTTTCAGTAATTGGCATTTTTTCTGTATAAAAAGTCGTATTTTCAAACTGCGTATACGTGCAGAGAGTCAGAATTTGGCTCCAAATTATGGTTCAAGAGTCGAATTTGGGATATATGTGATATTATTAAAACTGCAGGGAGGGTTTGGGCAAAATGTGATCCATCGCCACTTTCAATAACTGGCATATTTTCGGTATAAAAAGTCGTAATTTCATTCTGCGATTACGTGCCGAGAGCCAGAAATCGGTTCAAAAATATTCCTCAAGGGTCATATTTGGGATGTTTTGGATATTTCGAAAACTGCAGAGGGGTTTGGATAAAATGTGACCCATCGTCGCTTTCAGTAATTGGTATATTTTTGGTATAAAATTCCTAATTTCAAACTGCGAATACGTGCAGAGAGCCAGAATTAGGCTCCAAAATATGGTTCAAGGGTCGAATTTGGGATGTTTAGGATATTTTGAAAACTGCAGAGAGGGTTTGGGCAAACTGTGATCCATCGCCGCTTTCAGTAATTGGCATTTTTTCTGTATAAAAATTCGTAATTTCAAACTGCGAATACGTGCAGAGAGCCAGAATTTGGCTCCAAAATATGGTTCAAGCGTGGAATTTGGGATGTTTGTGATATTTTTAAAATTTCGGGAGGGTTTGGGCAAAATGTGACCCATCGCTGATCCCAGTAATTGGCATATATTCGGTATAAAAATTCGTATTTTCAAACTGCGAATACGTGCAGAGAGCCAGAATTTGGCTCCAAAATATGGCTCAAGCGTCGAATTTGGGATGTTTGGAATATTTTCAAAACTGCAGGGTGGGTTTGGCCAAACTGTGACCCATCGATGCTCCCAGTAGTTGGCATATTTTCGTTATAAAATTCGTAATTTCAAACTGCGAATACATGCAGAGAGCCAGAATTTGGCTCTTATATATGGCCCAAGTGTCGAATTTGGGATGTTTGGGATATTTTGAAAACTGCAGTGAGGGTTTGGGCAAAATGAGATCCATCGCCGCTTTCAGTAATTGGCATTTTTTCTGTATAAAAAGTCGTATTTTCAAATAGCAAATACGTGCAGAGAGCCAGAATTTGGCTCCAAAATATGGTTCAAGAGTCGAATTTTGGATGTTTGTGATATTTTTAAAAGTGCAGGGAGGGGTTGGGCAAAATGTGACCCATCGCTGATCCCAGTAATTGGCATATATTCGGTATAAAAATTCGTATTTTCAAACTGCGAATACGTGCAGAGAGCCAGAATTTGGCTACAAAATATGGTTCAAGCGTCGAATTTGGGATGTTTGTGATATTTTTAAAACTTCGGGAGGGTTTGGGCAAAATGTGACTCATCGCTGATCCCAGTAATTGGCATATATTCGGTATAAAAATTCGTATTTTCAAACTGCGAATACGTGCAGAGATCCAGAGTTTGGTTCCAAAATATGGCTCAAGAGTGGAATTTGGGATGTTTGAGATATTTTCAAAACTTCAGGGTGAATTTGGGCAAACTGTGACCCATCGCCGCTCACAGTAATTGGCATATTTTCGGTGTAAAATTCGTAATTTAAAACTGCGAAAACGTGCCGAGAGCCAGAATTTGGCGCCAAAATATGTTTCAAGGGTCGAATTTGGGATGTTTGGGATGTTTTGAAAACTGCAGGAACGGTTTAAGTCAAAATGTGACTCATCGGTGCGTTCAGCAATTGGCATATTTTCGGTATAAAAAGTCGAAATTTCAAACTGCGAATACGTGCAGAGAGCCAGAATTTGGCGATAAAATATGGCTCAAGCGTCAAATTTGGGATGTTTGGAATATTTTCAAAACTGCAGCGTGGGTTTGATCAAACTGTGACCCATCGCCGCTCTCAGTAATTGGCATATTTTTGTTATAAAATTCGTAATTTCAAACTGCGAATACATGCAGAGAGCCAGAATTTGGCTCCTTAATATGGCCCAAGCGTCGAATTTGGGATATTTGGGATATTTTGAAAACTGTAGGGAGGGTTTGGGCAAAATGTGATCCATTGCCGCTTTCAGTAATTGGCATTTTTTCTGTATAAAAAGTCGTATTTTCAAACTACGAGAACGTTCAGAGAGCCAGAATTTGGCTCCAAAATATGGTTCAAGAGTCGAATTTTGGATGTTTGTGATATTTTTAAAACTACAGGGAGGGTTTGGGCAAAATGTGACCCATCGCTGATCCCAGTAATTAGCATATATTCGGTATAAAAATCATAATTTCAAACTGCGAATACATGCAGAGAGCGAGAATTTTGCTCCAAAATATTGCTCAAGCGTCAAATTTGGGATGTTTTGGATATTTTGAAAACTGCAGGGAGGGTTTGGGAAAAATGTGATCCATCGCCGCTTTCAGTAATTGGCATTTTTTCTGTAAAAAAAGTCGTAATTTCAAACTGCGAATACGTGCAGAGAGTCAGAATTTGGCTCCAAATTATGGTTCAAGAGTCGAATTTGGGATGTTTTGGATATTTTGAAAACTGCAGGGAGAGTTTGGGCAAAATGTGATCCATCGCCACTTTCAATAACTGGCATATTTTCGGTATAAAAAGTCGTAATTTCATTCTGCGAATACGTGCAGAGAGCCAGAAATTGGTTCCAAAATATTCCTCAAGGGTCGTATTTGGGATGTTTTGGATATTTCGAAAACTGCAGAGGGGTTTGGGCAAAATGTGACCCATCGTCGCTTTCAGTAATTGGTATATTTTTGGTATAAAAAGTCGTAATTTCAAACTGCGAATACGTGCAGAGAGCCAGAATTTGACTCCAAAATATGGTTCAAGGGTCGAATTTGGGATGTTTGGGATATTTTGAAAAATGCAGAGAGGGTTTGGGCAAAATGTGACCCATCGCTGATCCCAGTAACTGGCATTTTTTCTGTATAAAAATTCGTAATTTCAAACTGCGAATACGTGCAGAGAGCCAGAATTTGGCTCCAAAATATGGCTCAATAGTTGAATTTTGGATGTTTGGGATATTTTCAAAACTGCAGGGTTGGTTTGGTCAAACTGTGACAAATCGCTGCTCTCAGTAATTGGCATATTTTCGTTATAAAATTCGTAATTTCAAACTACGAATACGTGCAGAGAGCCAGAATTTGGCACCAAAATATGGCTCAAGTGTCGAATTTGGGGCGTTTTGGATATTTGAAAACTGCAGGGAGGGCTTGGGCAAAATGTTATACATCGCTGCTTTCTGTAACTGGCATATTTTCGGTATAAAAAGTCGTAATTTCATACTGCGAATACGTGCAGAAAGCCAGAGTTTAGCTCCAAATTATGCCTCAAGGGTCGTATTTTGGATGTTTTGGATATTTCGAGAACTGCAGAGGGGTTTGGACAAAATGTGACCCATCGTCGCGTTCAGTAATTGGTATATTTTTGGTATAAAAATTCGTAATTTCAAACTGCGAATACGTGCAGAGAGCCAGAATTTGGCTCCAAAATATGGTTCAAGGGTCGAATTTGGGATGTTTGGGATATTTTGAAAAATGCAGAGAGGGTTCGGGCAAAATGTGACCCATCGCTGATTCCAGTAACTGGCATATATTAGGTATAAAAAGTCGTAATTTCAAACTGCGAATACGTGCGGAGAGCCAGAATTTGGCTCCAAAATACGGTTCAAGGGTCGAATTTGGAGTTTTTGGGATATTTTGAAAACTGCAGAGAGGGTTTGGGCAAACTGTGATCCATCGCCGCTTTCAGTAATTGGCATTTTTTATATATAAAAATTCGTAATTTCAAACTGCGAATACGTGCAGAGAGCCAGAATTTGGCTCCAAAATATGGCTCAATAGTCGAATTTGGGATGTTTGGGATATTTTGAAAACTGCAGGAAGGGTTTGGCCAAAATGTGACTCATCGGCGCGTTCAGTAATTGGCATATTTTTGGTATAAAAAGTCGTAATTTCAACCTGCGAATACGTGCAGAGAGCCAGAATTTAGCGCCAAAATATGGCTCAAGCGTCGAATTTGGGATGTTTGGAATATTTTTAAAACTGCAGGGTGGGTTTGGTCAAACTGTGACCCATCGCTGCTCTCAGTAATTGGCATATTTTCGTTATAAATTTCGTAATTTCAAACTGCGAATACATGCAGAGAGCCAGAATTTGGCTCTTATATATGGCCCAAGTGTCGAATTTGGGATGTTTGGGATATTTTGAAAACTGCAGGGAGGGTTTGGGCAAAATGTGATCCATCGCCGCTTTCAGTAATTGGCATTTATTCTGTATAAAAAGTCGTATTTTCAAATAGCAAATTCGTGCAGAGAGCCAGAATTTGGCTCCAAAATATGGTTCAAGAGTCGAATTTTGGATGTTTGTGATATTTTTAAAACTGCAGGGAGGGTTTGGACAAAATGTGACCCATCGCTGATCCCAGTAATTGGCATATATTCGGTATAAAAATCATAATTTGAAACTGCGAATACATGCAGAGAGCGAGAATTTTGCTCCAAAATATTGCTCAAGCTTCAAATTTGGGATGTTTTGGATATTTTGAAAACTGCAGGGAGGGTTTGGGCAAAATGTGACTCATCGGCGCGTTCAGTAATTGGCATATTTTGGTATAAAAAGTCGTAATTTCATACTGCGAATACGTTCAGAAAGCCAGAATTTGGCTCCAAATTATGACTCAAGGGTCTTATTTGGGATGTTTAGGATATTTTGAAAACTGCAGGGAGGGTTTGAGCAAAATGTGACTCATCGGCGCTTTCAGTAATTGGCCTATTTTGGTATAAAAAGTCGTAATTTCAAACTGCGAATACGTGCAGAGAGTCAGAGTTTGGTTCCAAAATATGGCTAAGGAGTCGAATTTTGGATGTTTGAGATATTTTTAAAACTGCAGGGTGAATTTGGGCAAACTGTGACCCATCGCCGCTCTCAGTAATTGGCATATATTCGGTATAAAAAGTCATAATTTCAAACTGCGAATACGTGCAAAGAGAGATAATTTTTCTCCAAAATATTGACCAAGCGACAAATTTGGGATGTTTTGGGTATTTTGAAAAGGGTAGGGAGGGTTTGGGCAAAATGTGATCCATCGCCGCTTTCAGTAATTGGCATTTTTTCTGTAAAAAAAAGTCGTAATTTCAAACTGCGAATACGTGCAGAGAGCCAGAATTTGGCTCCAAAATATGGTTCAAGAGTCGAATTTCGGATGTTTGTAATATTTTTAAAACTGCAGGGAGGGTTTGGGCAAAATGTGATCCATCGCCGCTTTCAGTAACTGGCATATTTTCGGTATAAAAAGTTTTAATTTCATTCTGCGAATACGTGCAGAAAGCCAGAAATTGGTTCCAAAATATTCCTCAAGGGTCGTATTTGGGATGTTTTGGATATTTCGAAAACTGCAGAGGGGTTTGGGCAAAATGTGACCTATCGTCGCTTTCAGTAATTGGTATATTTTCGGTATAAAAAGTCGTAATTTCAAACTTCGAATACGTGCAGAGAGCCAGAATTTGGCTCCAAAATATGGTTCAAGAGTCGAATTTGGGATGTTTGGGATATTTTGAAAACTACAGAGAGGGTTTGGGCAAAATGTGACCCATCGCTGATCCCAGTAATTGGCATATATTCGGTGTAAAAAGTCGTAATTTCAAATTGCGAATACGTGGAGAGAGCCAGAATTTGGCTCCAAAATATGGTTCAAGGGTCGAATTTGGGATTTTTGGGATATTTTGAAAACTGCAGATAGGGTTTGGGCAAACTGTGATCCATCCCCGCTTTCAGAAATTGGCATTTTTTCTGTATAACAATTCGTAATTTCAAACTGCGAATACGTGCAGAGCGCCAGAATTTGGCTCCAAAATATGGCTCAATAGTCGAATTTGGGATGTTTAAGATATTTTGAAAACTGCAGGAAGTGTTTGGGCAAAATGTGACTCATCGGCGCGTTCAGTAATTGGCATATTTTCGGTATAAAAAGTCGTAATTTTAAACTGCGAATACGTGCAGAGAGCCAGAATTTAGCGCCAAAATATGGCTCAAGCTTCGAATTTGGGATGTTTGGAATATTTTCAAAACTGCAGGGTGGGTTTGGTCAAACTGTGACCCATCGCTGCTCTCAGTAATTGGCATATTTTCGTTATAAAATTCGTAATTTCAAACTGCGAATACATGCAGAGAGCCAGAATTTGGCTCCAAAATATGATTCAAGGGTCGAATTTGGGATTTTGGGATATTTTGAAAACTGCATGGAGGGTTTGGGCAAAATGTGATCCATCGCCGCTTTCAGTTATTGGCATTTTTTCTGTAAAAAAAGTCGTAATTTCAAACTGCGAATACGTGCAGAGAGCCAGAATTTGGCTCCAAAATATGGTTGAAGAGTCGAATTTGGGATGTTTCTGATATTTTTAAAACTGCAGGGAGGGTTTGGGCAAAATGTGACCCATCGCCACTTTCAATAACTGGCATATTTTCGGTATAAAAAGTCGTAATTTCATTCTGCGATTACGTGCCGAGAGCCAGAAATCGGTTCCAAAATATTCCTCAAGGGTCATATTTGGGATGTTTTGGATATTTCGAAAACTGCAGAGGGGTTTGGACAAAATGTGACCCATCGTCGCTTTCAGTAATTGGTATATTTTTGGTATAAAATTCCTAATTTCAAACTGCGAATACGTGCAGAGAGCCAGAATTAGGCTCCAAAATATGGTTCAAGGGTCGAATTTGGGATGTTTAGGATATTTTGAAAAATGCAGAGAGGGTTTGGGCAAAATGTGACCCATCGCTGATCCCAGTAACTGGCATATATTCGGTATAAAAAGTCGTAATTTCAAACTGCGAATACTTGCGGAGAGCCAGAATTTGGCTCCAAAATACGGTTCAAGGGTCGAATTTGGGATTTTTGGGATATTTTGAAAACTGCAGAGAGGGTTTGGGCAAACTGTTATCCATCGCCGCTTTCAGTAATTGGCATTTTTTCTGTATAAAAATTCGTAATTTCAAACTGCGAATACGTGCAGAGAGCCAGAATTTGGCTCCAAAATATGGCTCAAGCGTCGAATTTGGGATGTTTGGAATATTTTCAAAACTGCAGGGTGGGTTTGGCCAAACTGTGACCCATCGATGCTCCCAGTAATTGGCATATTTTCGTTACAAAAATTCGTAATTTCAAACTGCGAATACATGCAGAGAGCCAGAATTTGGCTCTTATATATGGCCCAAGTGTCGAATTTGGGATGTTTGGAATATTTTGAAAACTGCAGGGAGGGTTTCGGCAAAATGAGATCCATCGCCGCTTTCAGTAATTGGCATTTTTTCTGTATAAAAAGTCGTATTTTCAAATAGCAAATACGTGCAGAGCCAGAATTTGGCTCCAAAATATGGTTCAAGAGTCGAATTTTGAATGTTTGTGATATTTTTAAAACTGCAGGGAGGGTTTGGGCAAAATGTGACCCATCGCTGATCCCAGTAATTGGCATATATTCGGTATAAAAATCATAATTTCAAACTGCGAATACATGCAGAGAGCGAGAATTTTGCTCCAAAATATTGCTCAAGCTTCAAATTTATGATGTGTTGGATATTTTGAAAACTGCAGGGAGGGTTTGGGCAAAATGTGACTCATCGGCGCGTTCAGTAATTGGCATATTTTGGTAAAAAAAAGTCGTAATTTTAAACTGCAAATACGTGCAGAGAGCCAGAATTTGGCTACAAAATATGGTTCAAGCGTCGAATTTGGGATGTTTGTGATATTTTTAAAACTTCGGGAGGGTTTGGGCAAAATGTGTCCCATCGCTGATCCCAGTAATTGGCATATATTCGGTATAAAAATTCGTATTTTCAAACTGCGAATACGTGCAGAGAGCCAGAATTTGGCTCCAAAATATGGCTCAAGCGTCGAATTTGGGATGTTTGGAATATTTTCAAAACTGCAGGGTGGGTTTGGCCAAACTGTGACCCATCGATGCTCCCAGTAATTGGCATATTTTCGTTATAAAATTCGTAGTTTCAAACTTCGAATACATGCAGAGAGCCAGAATTTGGCTCTTATATATGGCCCAAGTGTCGAATTTGGGATGTTTGGGATATTTTGAAAACTGCAGGGAGGGTTTGGGCAAAATGAGATCCATCGCCGCTTTCAGTAATTGGCATTTTTTCTGTATAAAAAGTCGTATTTTCAAATAGCAAATACGTGCAGAGAGCCAGAATTTGGCTCCAAAATATGGTTCAAGAGTCGAATTTTGGATGTTTGTGATATTTTTAAAACTGCAGGGAGGGTTTGGGCAAAATGTGACCCATCGCTGATCCCAGTAATTGGCATATATTCGGTATAAAAATCATAATTTCAAACTGCGAATACATGCAGAGAGCGAGAATTTTGCTCCAAAATATTGCTCAAGCTTCAAATTTATGATGTTTTGGATATTTTGAAAACTGCAGGGAGGGTTTGGGCAAAATGTGACTCATCGGCGCGTTCAGTAATTGGCATATTTTGGTAAAAAAAGTCGTAATTTTAAACTGCGAATACGTGCAGAGAGCCAGAATTTGGCTACAAAATATGGTTCAAGCGTCGAATTTGGGATGTTTGTGATATTTTTAAAACTTCGGGAGGGTTTGGGCAAAATGTGACCCATAGCTGATCCCAGTAATTGGCATATATTCGGTATAAAAATTCGTATTTTCAAACTGCGAATACGTGCAGAGATCCAGAGTTTGGTTCCAAAATATGGCTCAAGAGTGGAATTTGGGATGTTTGAGATATTTTCAAAACTGCAGGGTGAATTTGGGCAAACTGTGACCCATCGCCGCTCACAGTAATTGGCATATTTTCGGTGTAAAATTCGTAATTTAAAACTGCGAAAACGTGCCGAGAGCCAGAATTTGGCGCCAAAATATGTTTCAAGGGTCGAATTTGGGATGTTTGGGATATTTTGAAAACTGCAGGAACGGTTTAGGTCAAAATGTGACTCATCGGTGCGTTCAGCAATTGGCATATTTTCGGTATAAAAAGTCGTAATTTCAAACTGCGAATACGTGCAGAGAGCCAGAATTTGGCTCCTTAATATGGCCCAAGCGTCGAATTTGGGATATTTGGGATATTTTGAAAACTGTAGGGAGGGTTTGGGCAAAATGTGATCCATTGCCGCTTTCAGTAATTGGCATTTTTTCTGTATAAAAAGTCGTATTTTCAAACTGCGAGAACGTTCAGAGAGCCAGAATTTGGCTCCAAAATATGGTTCAAGAGTCGAATTTTGGATGTTTGTGATATTTTTAAAACTACAGGGAGGGTTTGGGCAAAATGTGACCCATCGCTGATCCCAGTAATTGGCATATATTCGGTATAAAAATCATAATTTCAAACTGCGAATACATGCAGAGAGCGAGAATTTTGCTCCAAAATATTGCTCAAGCGTCAAATTTGGGATGTTTTGGATATTTTGAAAACTGCAGGGAGGGTTTGGGAAAAATGTGATCCATCGCCGCTTTCAGCAATTGGCATTTTTTCTGTAAAAAAAGTCGTAATTTCAAACTGCGTATACGTGCAGAGAGTCAGAATTTGGCTCCAAATTATGGTTCAAGAGTCGAATTTGGGATGTTTGTGATATTAGTAAAACTGCAGGGAGGGTTTGGGCAAAATGTGATCCATCGCCACTTTCAATAACTGGCATATTTTCGGTATAAAAAGTCGTAATTTCATTCTGCGATTACGAGCCGAGAGCCAGAAATCGGTTCCAAAATATTCCTCAAGGGTCATATTTGGGATGTTTTGGATATTTCGAAAACTGCAGAGGGGTTTGGACAAAATGTGACCCATCGTCGCTTTCAGTAATTGGTATATTTTTGGTATAAAATTCCAAATTTCGAACTGCGAATACGTGCAGAGAGCCAGAATTAGGCTCCAAAATATGGTTCAAGGATCGAATTTGGGATGTTTTGGATATTTTGAAAAATGCAGAGAGGGTTTGGGCAAAATGTGACCCATCGCTGATCCCAGTAACTGGCATATATTCGGTATAAAAAGTCGTAATTTCAAACTGCGAATACTTGCGGAGAGCCAGAATTTGGCTCCAAAATACGGTTCAAGGGTCGAATTTGGGATTTTTGGGATATTTTGAAAACTGCAGAGAGGGTTTGGGCAAACTGTGATCCATCGCCGCTTTCAGTAATTGGCATTTTTTCTGTATAAAAATTCGTAATTTCAAACTGCGAATACGTGCAGAGAGCCAGAATTTGGCTCCAAAATATGGCTCAAGCGTCGAATTTGGGATGTTTGGAATATTTTCAAAACTGCAGGGTGGGTTTGGCCAAACTGTGACCCATCGATGCTCCCAGTAATTGGCATATTTTCGTTATAAAATTCGTAGTTTCAAACTTCGAATACATGCAGAGAGCCAGAATTTGGCTCTTATATATGGCCCAAGTGTCGAATTTGGGATGTTTGGGATATTTTGAAAACTGCAGGGAGGGTTTGGGCAAAATGAGATCCATCGCCGCTTTCAGTAATTGGCATTTTTTCTGTATAAAAAGTCGTATTTTCAAATAGCAAATACGTGCAGAGAGCCAGAATTTGGCTCCAAAATATGGTTCAAGAGTCGAATTTTGGATGTTTGTGATATTTTTAAAACTGCAGGGAGGGTTTGGGCAAAATGTGACCCATCGCTGATCCCAGTAATTGGCATATATTCGGTATAAAAATCATAATTTCAAACTGCGAATACATGCAGAGAGCGAGAATTTTGCTCCAAAATATTGCTCAAGCTTCAAATTTATGATGTTTTGGATATTTTGAAAACTGCAGGGAGGGTTTGGGCAAAATGTGACTCATCGGCGCGTTCAGTAATTGGCATATTTTGGTAAAAAAAGTCGTAATTTTAAACTGCGAATACGTGCAGAGAGCCAGAATTTGGCTACAAAATATGGTTCAAGCGTCGAATTTGGGATGTTTGTGATATTTTTAAAACTTCGGGAGGGTTTGGGCAAAATGTGACCCATAGCTGATCCCAGTAATTGGCATATATTCGGTATAAAAATTCGTATTTTCAAACTGCGAATACGTGCAGAGATCCAGAGTTTGGTTCCAAAATATGGCTCAAGAGTGGAATTTGGGATGTTTGAGATATTTTCAAAACTGCAGGGTGAATTTGGGCAAACTGTGACCCATCGCCGCTCACAGTAATTGGCATATTTTCGGTGTAAAATTCGTAATTTAAAACTGCGAAAACGTGCCGAGAGCCAGAATTTGGCGCCAAAATATGTTTCAAGGGTCGAATTTGGGATGTTTGGGATATTTTGAAAACTGCAGGAACGGTTTAGGTCAAAATGTGACTCATCGGTGCGTTCAGCAATTGGCATATTTTCGGTATAAAAAGTCGTAATTTCAAACTGCGAATACGTGCAGAGAGCCAGAATTTGGCTCCTTAATATGGCCCAAGCGTCGAATTTGGGATAAATGGGATATTTTGAAAACTGTAGGGAGGGTTTGGGCAAAATGTGATCCATTGCCGCTTTCAGTAATTGGCATTTTTTCTGTATAAAAAGTCGTATTTTCAAACTGCGAGAACGTTCAGAGAGCCAGAATTTGGCTCCAAAATATGGTTCAAGAGTCGAATTTTGGATGTTTGTGATATTTTTAAAACTACAGGGAGGGTTTGGGCAAAATGTGACCCATCGCTGATCCCAGTAATTGGCATATATTCGGTATAAAAATCATAATTTCAAACTGCGAATACATGCAGAGAGCGAGAATTTTGCTCCAAAATATTGCTCAAGCGTCAAATTTGGGATGTTTTGGATATTTTGAAAACTGCAGGGAGGGTTTGGGAAAAATGTGATCCATCGCCGCTTTCAGCAATTGGCATTTTTTCTGTAAAAAAAGTCGTAATTTCAAACTGCGTATACGTGCAGAGAGTCAGAATTTGGCTCCAAATTATGGTTCAAGAGTCGAATTTGGGATGTTTGTGATATTAGTAAAACTGCAGGGAGGGTTTGGGCAAAATGTGATCCATCGCCACTTTCAATAACTGGCATATTTTCGGTATAAAAAGTCGTAATTTCATTCTGCGATTACGTGCCGAGAGCCAGAAATCGGTTCCAAAATATTCCTCAAGGGTCATATTTGGGATGTTTTGGATATTTCGAAAACTGCAGAGGGGTTTAGACAAAATGTGACCCATCGTCGCTTTCAGTAATTGGTATATTTTTGGTATAAAATTCCAAATTTCAAACTGCGAATACGTGCAGAGAGCCAGAATTAGGCTCCAAAATATGGTTCAAGGATCGAATTTGGGATGTTTTGGATATTTTGAAAAATGCAGAGAGGGTTTGGGCAAAATGTGACCCATCGCTGATCCCAGTAACTGGCATATATTCGGTATAAAAAGTCGTAATTTCAAACTGCGAATACTTGCGGAGAGCCAGAATTTGGCTCCAAAATACGGTTCAAGGGTCGAATTTGGGATTTTTGGGATATTTTGAAAACTGCAGAGAGGGTTTGGGCAAACTGTGATCCATCGCCGCTTTCAGTAATTGGCATTTTTTCTGTATAAAAATTCGTAATTTCAAACTGCGAATACGTGCAGAGAGCCAGAATTTGGCTCCAAAATATGGCTCAAGCGTCGAATTTGGGATGTTTGGAATATTTTCAAAACTGCAGGGTGGGTTTGGCCAAACTGTGACCCATCGATGCTCTCAGTAATTGGCATATTTTCGTTATAAAATTCGTAATTTCAAACTGCGAATACATGCAGAGAGCCAGAATTTGGCTCTTATATATGGCCCAAGTGTCGAATTTGGGATGTTTGGGATATTTTGAAAACTGCAGGGAGGGTTTGGGCAAAATGAGATCCATCGCCGCTTTCAGTAATTGGCATTTTTTCTGTATAAAAAGTCGTATTTTCAAATAGCAAATACGTGCAGAGAGCCAGAATTTGGCTCCAAAATATGGTTCAAGAGTCGAATTTTGGATGTTTGTGATATTTTTAAAACTGCAGGGAGGGTTTGGGCAAAATGTGACCCATCGCTGATCCCAGTAATTGGCATATATTCGGTAAAAAAATCATAATTTCAAACTGCGAATACATGCAGAGAGCGAGAATTTTGCTCCAAAATATTGCTCAAGCTTCAAATTTATGATGTTTAGGATATTTTGAAAACTGCAGGGAGGGTTTGGGCAAAATGTGACTCATCGGCGCGTTCAGTAATTGGCATATTTTGGTAAAAAAAGTCGTAATTTTAAACTGCGAATACGTGCAGAGAACCAGAATTTGGCTACAAAATATGGTTCAAGCGTCGAATTTGGGATGTTTGTGATATTTTAAAAACTTCGGGAGGGTTTGGGCAAAATGTGACCCATCGCTGATCCCAGTAATTGGCATATATTCGGTATAAAAATTCGTATTTTCAAACTGCGAATACGTGCAGAGAGCCAGAATTTGGCTCCAAAATATGGCTCAAGCGTCGAATTTCGGATGTTTGGAATATTTTCAAAACTGCAGGGTGGGTTTGGCCAAACTGTGACCCATCGATGCTCCCAGTAATTGGCATATTTTTGTTATAAAATTCGTAATTTCGAACTGCGAATACATGCAGAGAGCCAGAATTTGGCTCTTATATATGGCCCAAGTGTCGAATTTGGGATGTTTGGGATATTTTGAAAACTGCAGGGAGGGTTTGGGCAAAATGAGATCCATCGCCGTTTTCAGTAATTGGCATTTTTTCTGTATAAAAAGTCGTATTTTCAAATAGCAAATACGTGCAGAGAGCCAGAATTTGGCTCCAAAATATGGTTCAAGAGTCGAATTTTGGATGTTTGTGATATTTTTAAAACTGCAGGGAGGGTTTGGGCAAAATGTGACCCATCGCTGATCCCAGTAATTGGCATATATTCGGTATAAAAATCATAATTTCAAACTGCGAATACATGCAGAGAGCGAGAATTTTGCTCCAAAATATTGCTCAAGCTTCAAATTTATGATGTTTTGGATATTTTGAAAACTGCAGGGAGGGTTTGGGCAAAATGTGACTCATCGGCGCGTTCAGTAATTGGCATATTTTGGTAAAAAAAGTCGTAATTTTAAACTGCGAATACGTGCAGAGAGCCAGAATTTGGCTACAAAATATGGTTCAAGCGTCGAATTTGGGATGTTTGTGATATTTTTAAAACTTCGGGAGGGTTTGGGCAAAATGTGACTCATCGCTGATCCCAGTAATTGGCATATATTCGGTATAAAAATTCGTATTTTCAAACTGCGAATACGTGCAGAGATCCAGAGTTTGGTTCCAAAATATGGCTCAAGAGTGGAATTTGGGATGTTTGAGATATTTTCAAAACTGCAGGGTGAATTTGGGCAAACTGTGACCCATCGCCGCTCACAGTAATTGGCATATTTTAGGTGTAAAATTCGTAATTTAAAACTGCGAAAACGTGCCGAGAGCCAGAATTTGGCGCCAAAATATGTTTCAAGGGTCGAATTTGGGATGTTTGGGATATTTTGAAAACTGCAGGAACGGTTTAGGTCAAAATGTGACTCATCGGTGCGTTCAGCAATTGGCATATTTTCGGTATAAAAAGTCGTAATTTCAAACTGCGAATACGTGCAGAGAGCCAGAATTTGGCGATAAAATATGGCTCAAGCGTCAAATTTGGGATGTTTGGAATATTTTCAAAACTGCAGCGTGGGTTTGATCAAACTGTGACCCATCGCCGCTCTCAGTAATTGTCATATTTTTGTTATAAAATTCGTAATTTCAAACTGCGAATACATGCAGAGAGCCAGAATTTGGCTCCTTAATATGGCCCAAGGTTTGGGCCATATTTGAATTTGGGATATTTGGGATATTTTGAAAACTGTAGGGAGGGTTTGGGCAAAATGTGATCCATTGCCGCTTTCAGTAATTGGCATTTTTTCTGTATAAAAAGTCGTATTTTCAAACTGCGAGAACGTTCAGAGAGCCAGAATTTGGCTCCAAAATATGGTTCAAGAGTCGAATTTTGGATGTTTGTGATATTTTTAAAACTACAGGGAGGGTTTGGGCAAAATGTGACCCATCGCTGATCCCAGTAATTGGCATATATTCGGTATAAAAATCATAATTTCAAACTGCGAATACATGCAGAGAGCGAGAATTTTGCTCCAAAATATTGCTCAAGCGTCAAATTTGGGATGTTTTGGATATTTTGTAAACTGCAGGGAGGGTTTGGGAAAAATGTGATCCATCGCCGCTTTCAGTAATTGGCATTTTTTCTGTAAAAAAAGTCGTAATTTCAAACTGCGAATACGAGCAGAGAGTCAGAATTTGGCTCCAAATTATGGTTCAAGAGTCGAATTTGGGATGTTTGTGATATTATTAAAACTGCAGGGAGAGTTTGGGCAAAATGTGATCCATCGCCACTTTCAATAACTGGCATATTTTCGGTATAAAAAGTCGTAATTTCATTCTGCGAATACGTGCAGAGAGCCAGAAATTGGTTCCAAAATATTCCTCAAGGGTCGTATTTGGGATGTTTTGGATATTTCGAAAACTGCAGAGGGGTTTGGGCAAAATGTGACCCATAGTCGCTTTCAGTAATTGGTATATTTTTGGTATAAAAAGTCGTAATTTCAAACTGCGAATACGTGCAGAGAGCCAGAATTTGACTCCAAAATATGGTTCAATGGTCGAATTTGGGATGTTTGGGATATTTTGAAAAATGCAAAGAGGGTTTGGGCAAAATGTGACCCATCGCTGATCCCAGTAACTGGCATTTTTTCTGTATAAAAATTCGTAATTTCAAACTGCGAATACGTGCAGAGAGCCAGAATTTGGCTCCAAAATATGGCTCAATATCAATATCAAAATATGGCTCAATATGGCATCATTTTTATCGTATATTTAATGAATTAATAACAATAAACTGAAAATTCACAAAAATGTGGAAAACGGCAAAATATTGCCTAATTCGATGATATTATGTTTAAATCACATAAAGGAATGGGCATGATAAACGTCAAAATATTCCTAAATTTGATGATTTTTCGTTCGAAACAAAATGCAAGAAAACTTGCTTAAAATGCAATATTATGCAAAATTCCGATATTTGAAGGCCAAATCACATATACAACATGAAATTGTATCGAAATATTGGTAAAAATGAATATATTTACGTAATATCAAACTACATGAAAACGTGAAAAAGTCACTATTTAACCATATTTGAGGATTTTAACTTCAAATCATAGAGCGAGGTTTCGTATTATTTAGATCCAAGAAAAGACATATGACAATGTTGTTTCCAATACAAATGATAAAAATCAATGTGTTTTCATTAGAATTAACTAAAATGTTCCTGATTTTCCGTTTATATTACCGTTGGAAGATGTACACGAAAACCGCTCTATTCCGGCTGAAACGTCGATATATGCAATAAAAACAGAACTTCTTCCCTTTTCAATATCTTACTCTGTGTTTTAACGAGAAACAAATGGTTGATTGAAAATGAAGTATTTAAGGTTATTATCTAATCAATTATGTGTTTGCATCATTTTTATCGTATATTTAATGAATTAATAACAATAAACTGAAAATTCACAAAAATGTGGAAAACGGCAAAATATTGCCTAATTCGATGATATTATGTTTAAATCACATAAAGGAATGGGCATGATAAACGTCAAAATATTCCTAAATTTGATGATTTTTCGTTCGAAACAAAATGCAAGAAAACTTGCTTAAAATGCAATATTATGCAAAATTCCGATATTTGAAGGCCAAATCACATATACAACATGAAATTGTATCGAAATATTGGTAAAAATGAATATATTTACGTAATATCAAACTACATGAAAACGTGAAAAAAGTCACTATTTAACCATATTTGAGGATTTTAACTTCAAATCATAGAGCGAGGTTTCGTATTATTTAGATCCAAGAAAAGACATATGACAATGTTGTTTCCAATACAAATGATAAAAATCAATGTGTTTTCATTAGAAATAACTAAAATGTTCCTGATTTTCCGTTTATATTACCGTTGGAAGATGTACACGAAAACCGCTCTATTCCGGCTGAAACGTCGATATATGCAATAAAAACAGAACTTCTTCCCTTTTCAATATCTTACTCAGTATTTTACGAGAAACAAATAGTTGATTGAAAATGAAGTACTTAAGGTTATTATCTAATCAATTATGTGTTTGCATCATTTTTATCGTATATATAATGAATTAATACCAATAAACTGAAAATTCACAAAAACGTGGAAAAACGGCAAAATATTACCTAATTCGATGATATTTTGTTTAAATCACATAAAGAAAAAGGGGATGATAAACGTCAAAATATTGCTAAATTCGATGATTTTTCGTACGAAACAAAATGCAAGAAAACTTGCTTAAAATGCAATATTATGCGAAATTCTGAGATTTGAAAGCCAAATCACATATCGTGATACTACATGAAATAGTATCGAAATATTGGTAAAAATGAATATATTTACGTAATATCAAACGACATGAAAAACGTGAAAAAAGTCACTTTTTTACCATATTTGAGGATTTTAACTTCATATCATAGAGCGAGGTTTCGTATTATTTAGATCCAAGAAAAGACAAATGACAATGTTGTTTCCAATACAAATGATAAAAAACAATGTATTTTCATTAGAACTAACTAAAATGTTCTTGATTTTCCGTTTATATTACCGATGGAAGATATACACGTAAAACCGCTCTAATCCTGCTGAAACGTCGATATATGCAATAAAACCCGAACTTCTCCTCTTTTCAATATCTTACTCAGTATTTTAACGAGAATTGAAGTATTTAAGGTTATTATCTAATCAATTATGTGTTTGCATCATTTTTATCGTATATATAATGAATTACTACCCATAGACTGAAAATTCACAAAAACGTGGAAAAACGGCAAAATATTGCCTAATTCGATGATATTTTGTTTAAATCACATGAAGGAAAAGGAGATGATAAACGTCAAAATATTGCTAAATTCGATGATTTTTCGTACGAAACAAAATGCAAGAAAACTTGCTTAAAATGCAATATTATGCGAAATTCTGAGATTTGAAGGCCAAATCACATATCGTGATACTACATGAAATAGTATCGAAATATTGGTAAAAATGAATATATTTACGTAATATCAAATTACATGAAAAACGTGAAAAAAGTCACTATTTTACCATATTTGAGGATTTTAACTACAAATCATAGAGCAAGGTTTCGTATTATTTAGATAAAAGAAATGACATATGTCAATGTTGTTTCCAATACAAATGATAAAAACTAATATGTTTTCATTAGAATTAACTAAAATGTTCCTGATTTTCCGTTTATATTACCGATGGAAGATGTATACGTAAAACCGCTCTAATCCGGATGAAACGTCGATATATGCAATAAAAACCGAAGTTCTCCCCTTTACAATATCCTACTCATATTTTAATATATATCATATTTTAACGAGAAACAAATGGTTGATTGAAAATGATGTATTTAAAATTAATTTCTAATCAATTATGTGTTTGCTTCATTTTTATCGTATATATAATGAATTAATACCCATAGACTGAAAATTCACAAAAACGTGGAAAAATGGCAAAATATTGCCTAATTTGATGATATTTTGTTTAAATCACATAAAGGAAAAGGGGGATGATAAACGTCAAAATATTGCTAAATTCGATGATTTTTCGTACGAAACAAAATGCAAGAAAACTTGCTTAAAATGCAATATTATGCGAAATTCTGAGATTTGAAGGCCAAATCACATACCGTGATACTACATGAAATAGTATCGAAATATTGGTAAAAATGAATATATTTACGTAATATCAAACTACATGATTAACGTGAAAAGTCACTATTTTACCATATTTGATCATATTAACTTCAAATCATAGAGCGAGGTTTCGTATTATTTAGATCCAAGAAAAGACATATGACAATGTTGTTTCCAATACAAATGATAAAAAACAATGTGTTTTCATTAGAATTAACTAAAATGTTCTTGATTTTCAGTTTATATTACCGATGGAAGATGTACACGTAAAACCTCTCCAATCCGGCTGTAACGTCGATATATGCAATAAAAACCGAACTTCTCCCCTTTTCAATAACGTACTCAGTATTTTAACGAGAAACAAATGGTTGATTGAAAATGAAGTATTTAAGGTTAATTTCTAATCAATTATGTGTTTGCATCATTTTTATCGTATATTTAATGAATAAACTGCAATAACCAATAAACCAATAAACCAATAACCAATAAACTGCGAATTCACAAAAACGTTGAAAAACGGCAAAATATTGCCAAATTCGATGATATTTTGTTTAAATCACAAAGGAAAAGGGGATGATAAACGTCTAAATATTGCTAAATTCGATGATTTTTCATACAAAACAAAATGCAAGAAAACTTGCTTAAAATGCAATATTATGCGAAATTCTGAGATTTGAAGGCCTAATAACATATCGTGATACTATATGAAATAGTATCGAAATATTGGTAAAAATGAATATATTTACGTAATATCAAACTACATGATTAACGTGAAAAAGTCCTTATTTTACCATATTGAGGATTTTAACTTCAAGTCATAGAGCGAGGTTTCGTATTATTTAGATCCAAGAGAAGACATATGACAATTTTGTTTCCAATACAAATGATAAAAAAACAATGTGTTTTCATTAGAATTAATAAAAATGTTCTTGATTTTCCGTTTATATTACCGATGGAAGATATATACGTAAAACCGCTCTAATCCGGCTGAAACGTCGATATATGCAATAAAAACCGAACTTCTCCATTTTTCAATATCTTTCTCAGTATTTTAACGAGAAACAAATAGATGATATAAAATGAAGTATTTAAGGCTTATATAAATGAATTATCTAATCAATTATGTGTTTGCATCATTTTTATCGTATATATAATGAATTAATACCCATAGACTGAAAATTCACAAAAACGTGGAGAAACGGCAAAATATTGCCTATTTTGATGATATTTTGTTTAAATCACATAAAGGAAAAGGAGATGATAAACGTCAAAATATTGCTAAATTCGATGATTTTTCGTACGAAACAAAATGCAAGAAAACTTGCTTAAAATGCAATATTATGCGAAATTCTGAGATTTGAAGGCCAAATCACATATCGTGATACTACATGAAATAGTATCGAAATATTGGTAAAAATGAATATATTTACGTAATATCAAACTACATGATTAAGGTGAAAAAGTTACCATATTAGAGGATTTTAACTTCAAATCATAGAGCGAGGTTTCGTATTATTTAGATCCAAGAAAAGACATATGACAATGTTGTTTCCAAAACAAATGATAAAAAACAATGTATTTTCATTAGAATTAACTAAATTGTTCTTGATTTTCCGTTTATATTACCGATGGAAGATGTACACGAAAACCGCTCTAATCCGGCTGAAACGTCGATATATGCAATAAAAACAGAAAATACTCGTTAAAATACTGAGTAAGATATTGAAAAGGGGAGAAGTTCTGTTTTTATTGCATATATCGACGTTTCAGCCGGAATAGAGCGGTTTTACGTGTACATCTTCCATCGGTAATATAAACGGAAAATCAGGAACATTTTAGTTAATTCTAATGAAAACACATTGATTTTTATCATTTGTATTGGAAACAACATTGTCATATGTCTTTTCTTGGATCTAAATAATACGAAACCTCGCTCTATGATTCTAAGTTATAATCCTCAAATATAGTTAAATAGTGACTTTTTTCACGATTTTCATGTAGTTTGATATTACGTAAATATATTCATTTTTACCAATATTTCGATACTATTTCATGTAGTATCACGATATGTGATTTGGCCTTGAAATCTCAGAATTTCGCATAATATTGCATTTTATGCAAGTTTTCTTGCATTTTGTTTCGTACGAAAAATCATCGGATTTAGCAATATTTTGACGTTTATCATCCCCCTTTCCTTCATGTGATTTAAACAAAATATCATCGAATTAGGCAATATTTTCCCGTTTTCCACGTTTTTGTGAATTTTCCGTCCATGGGTATTAATTCATTATATATACGATAAAAATGATGCAAACACATAATTGATTAGATAATAACCTTAAATACTTCATTTTCAATCAACTATTTGTTTCTCGTTAAAATACTGAGTAAGATATTGAAAAGGGGAGAAGTTCTGTTTTTATTGCATATATCGACGTTTCAGCCGGAATAGAGCGGTTTTACGTGTACATCTTCCATCAGTAATATAAACGGAAAATCAGGAACATTTTAGTTAATTCTAATGAAAACACATTGATTTTTATCATTTGTATTGGAAACAACATTGTCATATGTCTTTTCTTGGATCTAAATAATACGAAACCTCGCTTTATGATTCTAAGTTAAAATCCTCAAATATGGTTAAATAGTGACTTTTTCACGATTTTCATGTAGTTTGATATTACGTAAATATATATTCATTTATACCAATATTTCGATACTATTTCATGTAGTATCACGATATGTGATTTGGCCTTGAAATCTCAGAATTTCGCATAATATTGCATTTTAAGCAAGTTTTCTTACATTTTGTTTCGTACGAAAAATCATCGAATATAGCAATATTTTGACGTTTATCATCTCGTTTTGCTTCATGTGATTTAAACAAAATATCATCGAATTAAGCAATATTTTGCCGTTTTCCACGTTTTTGTGAATTTTCAGTCCATGGGTTTTAATTCATATATATACGATAAAAATGATGCAAACACATAATTGATTAGATAATAACCTTAAATACTTCATTTTCAATCAACTATTTCTTTCTCGTTAAAATACTGAGTAAGATATTTAAAGGGGGAGAAGTTCTGATTTTATTGCATATATCGACGTTTCAGCCGGAATAGAGCGGTTTTCGTGTACATCTTCCATCGGTAATATAAACGGAAAATCAGGAACATTTTAGTTAATTCTAATGAAAACACATTGATTTTTATCATTTGTATTGGAAACAACATTGTCATATGTCTTTTCTTGGATCTAAATAATACGAAACCTCGCTCTATGATTCTAAGTTATAATCCTCAAATATAGTTAAATAGTGACTTTTTTCACGATTTTCATGTAGTTTGATATTACGTAAATATATTCATTTATACCAATATTTCGATACTATTTCATGTAGTATCACGATATGTGATTTGGCCTTGAAATCTCAGAATTTCGCATAATATTGCATTTTAAGCAAGTTTTCTTACATTTTGTTTCGTACGAAAAATCATCGAATATAGCAATATTTTGACGTTTATCATCTCCTTTTGCTTCATGTGATTTAAACAAAATATCATCGAATTAAGCAATATTTTGCCGTTTTCCACGTTTTTGTGAATTTTCAGTCCATGAGTTTTAATTCATATATATACGATAAAAATGATGCAAACACATAATTGATTAGATAATAACCTTAAATACTTCATTTTCAATCATCTATTTGTTTCTCGTTAAAATACTGAGTAAGATATTGAAAAGGGGAGAAGTTCGGTTTTTATTGCATATATCGACGTTTCAGCCGGATTAGAGCGGTTTTACGTGTACATCTTCCCTCGTTAATATAAACGGAAAATCAAGAACATTATAGTTAATTCTAATGAAAACAAATTGTTTTTTATCATTTGTATTGGAAACAACATTGTCATATGTCTTTTCTTGGATCTAAATAATACGAAACCTCGCTCTATGATTTGAAGTTAAAATCCTCAAATATGGTAAAATAGTAACTTTTTCACGTTAATCATGTAGTTTGATATTACGTAAATATATTCATTTTTAACCAATATTTCGATACTATTTCATGTAGTATCACGATATGTGATTTGGCCTTCAAATCTCAGAATTTCGCATAATATTGCATTTTAAGCAAGTTTTCTTGCATTTTGTTTCGTACGAAAAATCATCGAATTTAGCAATATTTTGACGTTTATCATCCCCTTTTCCTTCATGTGATTTAAACAAAATATCATCGAATTAGGCAATATTTTGCCGTTTTTCCACGTTTTTGTGAATTTTCAGTCCATGGGTATTAATTCATATATATACGATAAAAATGATACAAACACATAATTGATTAGATAATAACCTTAAATACTTCGTTTTCAATCAACTATTTGTTTCTCGTTAAAATACTGAGTAAGATATTGAAAAGGGGAGAAGATCTGTTTTTATTGCATATATCGACGTTTCAGCCGGAATAGAGCGATTTTCGTGTACATCTTCCATCGGTAATATAAACGGAAAACCAGGGACATTTTAGTTAACTCTAATGAAAACACTTTGATTTTTATCATTTGTATTGGAAACAACATTGTCATATGTCTTTTCTTGGATCCAAATAATACGAAACCTACCTCTATGATTTAAAGTTAAAATCCTCAAATATGGTTAAATAGTGACTTTTTCACGTTTTTCATGTAGTTTGATATTACGTAAATATATTCATTTTTACCATTATTTCGATACCATTTCATGTAGTATCACGATATGTGATTTGGCCTTGAAATCTCGGAATTTCGCATAATATTGCATTTTAAGCAAGATTTCTTGCATTTTGTTTCGTACGAAAAATCATCGAATTTAGCAATGTTTTGACGTTTATCATCCCCTTTTCCTTCATGTGATTTAAACAAAATATCATCGAATTAGGCAATATTTTGCCGTTTTCCACGTTTTTGTGAATTTTCAGTCCATGGGTATCAATTCATATATATACGATAAAAATGATGCAAACACATAATTGATTAGATAGTAACCTTAAATACTTCATTTTCAATCATCTATTTGTTTCTCGGTAAAATACTGAGTAAGATATTGAAAAGAGGAGAAGTTCGGTTTTTATTGCATATATCGACGTTTCAGCCGGATTAGAGCGGTTTTACGAGTACATCTTCCCTCGTTAATATAAACGGAAAATCAAGAACATTTTAGTTATTTCTAATGAAAACACATTGTTTTTTATCATTTGTATTGGAAACAACATTGGTGTATGTCTTTTCTTGGATCTAAATAATACGAAACCTCGCTCTATGATTTGAAGTTAAAATCCTCAAATATGGTTATATAGTGACTTTTTTCACGTTTTTCATGTAGTTTGATATTACGTAAATATATTCATTTTTACCATTATTTCAATACTATTTCATGTAGTATCACGATATGTGATTTGGCCTTGAAATCTCGGAATTTCGCATAATATTGCATTTTAAGCAAGTTTTCTTGCATTTTGTTTCGTACGAAAAATCATCGAATTTAGCAATATTTTGACGTTTATCATCCCCTTTTCCTTCATGTGATTTAAACAAAATATCATCGAATTAGGCAATATTTTGCCGTTTTCCACGTTTTTGTGAATTTTCAGTCCATGGGTAGAAAAGACATATGATTCATATATATGCGATAAAAGTGATGCAAACACATAATTGATCAGAAAATAACCTTAAATACTTCATTTTCAATCATCTATTTGTTTCTCGTTAAAATACTGAGTAAGATATTGAAAAGGGGAGAAGTTCTGTTTTTATTGCATGCATTTATTGTACGTTTCAGCTGGAATAGAGCGGTTTTACGTGTTTATCTTCCATCAGTAATATAAACGGAAAATAAGGAACATTTTAGTTAATTCTAATGAAAACACATTGATTTTTATCATTTGTATTGGAAACAACATTGTCATATGTCTTTTCTTGGATCTAAATAATACGAAACCTCGCTCTATGATTCTAAGTTAAAATCCTCAAATATGGTTAAATAGTGACTTTTTTCACGATTTTCATGTAGTTTGATATTACGTAAATATATTCATTTATACCAATATTTCGATACTATTTCATGTAGTATCACGATATGTGATTTGGCCTTGAAATCTCAGAATTTCGCATAATATTGCATTTTAAGCAAGTTTTCTTACATTTTGTTTCGTACGAAAAATCATCGAATAAAGCAATATTTTGACGTTTATCATCTCCTTTTGCTTCATGTGATTTAAACAAAATATCATCGAATTAAGCAATATTTTGCCGTTTTCCACGTTTTTGTGAATTTTCAGTATATGGGTTTTAATTCATATATATACGATAAAAATGATGCAAACACATAATTGATTAGATAATAACCTTAAATACTTCATTTTCAATCAACTATTTCTTTCTCATTAAAATACTGAGTAAGATATTTAAAGGGGGAGAAGTTCTGATTTTATTGCATATATCGACGTTTCAGCCGGAATAGAGCGGTTTTCGTGTACATCTTCCATCGGTAATATAAACGGAAAATCAGGAACATTTTAATTAATTCTAATGAAAACACATTGATTTTTATCATTTGTATTGGAAACAACATTGTCATAAGTCTTTTCTTGGATCTAAATAATACGAAACCTCGCTCTATGATTCTAAGTTATAATCCTCAAATATAGTTAAATAGTGACTTTTTTCACGATTTTCATGTAGTTTGATATTACGTAAATATATTCATTTTTACCAATATTTCGATACTATTTCATGTAGTATAACGATATGTGATTTGGCCTTGAAATCTCAGAATTTCGCATAATATTGCATTTTATGCAAGTTTTCTTGCATTTTGTTTCGTACGAAAAATCATCGGATTTAGCAATATTTTGACGTTTATCATCCCCTTTTCCTTCATGTGATTTAAACAAAATATCATCGAATTAGGCAATATTTTGCCGTTTTCCACGTTTTTGTGAATTTTCCGTCCATGGGTATTAATTCATTATATATACGATAAAAATGATGCAAACACATAATTGATTAGATAATAACCTTAAATACTTCATTTTCAATCAACTATTTGTTTCTCGTTAAAATACTGAGTAAGATATTGAAAAGGGGAGAAGTTCTGTTTTTATTGCATATATCGACGTTTCAGCCGGAATAGAGCGGTTTTACGTGTACATCTTCCATCAGTAATATAAACGGAAAATCAGGAACATTTTAGTTAATTCTAATGAAAACACATTGATTTTTATCATTTGTATTGGAAACAACATTGTCATATGTCTTTTCTTGGATCTAAATAATACGAAACCTCGCTCTATGATTTGAAGTTAAAATCCTCAAATATGGTTATATAGTGACTTTTTTCACGTTTTTCATGTAGTTTGATATTACGTAAATATATTCATTTATACCAATATTTCGATACTATTTCATGTAGTATCACGATATGTGATTTGGCCTTCAAATCTCAGAATTTCGCATAATATTGCATTTTAAACAAGTTTTCTTGCATTATGTTTTGTACGAAAAATCATCGAATTTAGCAACATTTTGACGTTTATCATCCCCTTTTCCTTCATGTGAATTAAACAAAATATCATCGAATTAGGCAATATTTTGCCGTTTTCCACGTTTTTGTGAATTTTCAGTCCATGGGTATTAATTCATATATATATATACGATAAAAATGATGCAAACACATAATTGATTAGATAATAACCTTAAATACTTCATTTTCAATCATCTATTTGTTTCTCGTTAAAATACTGAGTAAGATATTGAAAAGGGGAGAAGTTCGGTTTTTATTGCATATATCGACGTTTCAGCCGGATTAGAGCGGTTTTACGTGTACATCTTCCCTCGTTAATATAAACGGAAAATCAAGAACATTATAGTTAATTCTAATGAAAACAAATTGTTTTTTATCATTTGTATTGGAAACAACATTGTCATATGTCTTTTCTTGGATCTAAATAATACGAAACCTCGCTCTATGATTTGAAGTTAAAATCCTCAAATATGGTAAAATAGTAACTTTTTCACGTTAATCATGTAGTTTGATATTACGTAAATATATTCATTTTTAACCAATATTTCGATACTATTTCATGTAGTATCACGATATGTGATTTGGCCTTCAAATCTCAGAATTTCGCATAATATTGCATTTTAAGCAAGTTTTCTTGCATTTTGTTTCGTACGAAAAATCATCGAATTTAGCAATGTTTTGACGTTTATCATCCCCTTTTCCTTCATGTGATTTAAACAAAATATCATCGAATTAGGCAATATTTTGCCGTTTTCCACGTTTTTGTGAATTTTCAGTCCATGGATATTAATTCATATATATACGATAAAAATGATGCAAACACATAATTGATTAGATAATAACCTTAAATACTTCATTTTCAATCATCTATTTGTTTCTCGGTAAAATACTGAGTAAGATATTGAAAAGAGGAGAAGTTCGGTTTTTATTGCATATATCGACGTTTCAGCCGGATTAGAGCGGTTTTACGAGTACATCTTCCCTCGTTAATATAAACGGAAAATCAAGAACATTTTAGTTATTTCTAATGAAAACACGTTGTTTTTTATCATTTGTATTGGAAACAACATTGGTGTATGTCTTTTCTTGGATCTAAATAATACGAAACCTCGCTCTATGATTTGAAGTTAAAATCCTCAAATATGGTTATATAGTGACTGGGATCAGCGATGGGTCACATTTTGCCCAAACCCTCCCTGCAGTTTTAAAAATATCACAAACATCCAAAATTCGACTCTTGAACCATATTTTGGAGCCAAAATCTGGCTCTCTGCACGTATTCGCAGTTTGAAAATACGACTTTTTATACAGAAAAAATGCCAATTACTGAAAGCGGCGATGGATCACATTTTGCAAAAACTCTCCCTGCAGTTTTCAAAATATCCCAAACTTCCCAAATTCGACACTTGGGCCATATTAATGAGCCAAATTCTGGCTCTCTGCACGTATTCGCAGTTTGAAATTACGAATTTTATAACGAAAATATGCCAATTACTGAGAGCAGCGATGGGTCACAGTTTGACCAAACCCACCCTGTAGTTTTGAAAATATTCCAAACATCCCAAATTCGAAGCTTGAGCCATATTTTGGAGCCAAATTCTGGCTCTTTGCACGTATTCGCATTTTGAAATTACGAATTTTTTTACAGAAAAAATGCCAATTACTGAAAGCGGCGATGGATCACATTTTGCCCAAACCCTCCCTGCAGTTTTCAAAATATCCAAAACATCCCAAATTTGACGCTTAAGCAATATTTTGGAGCAAAATTCTCGCTCTCTGCACGTATTCGCAGTTTGAAATTACGACTTTTTATACCGAAAATATGCCAATTACTGAACGCGCCGATGAGTCATATTTTGTCCAAACCCTCCCTGCAGTTTTAAAAATATCACAAACATCCGAATTCGACTCTTGTACCATATTTTGGAGCCAAATTCTGGCTCTCTGCACGTATTCGCAGTTTGAAATTACGACTTTTTTTTACAGAAAAAATGCCAATTACTGAAAGCGGCGATGGATCACATTTTGCCCAAACCCTCCCTACCGTTTTCAAAATACCCAAAACATCCCAAATTTGACGCTTGGTCAATATTTTGGAGCAAAATTATCTCTCTTTGCTCGTATTCCCAGTTTGAAATTATGACTTTTTATACCGAATATATGCCAATTACTGGCATCAGCGATGGGTCACATTTTGCCCAAACCCTCCCTGTAGTTTCAAAAATATCACCAGCATCCCAAATTCGACTCTTGAACCATATTTTGGAGGCAAATTCTGGCTCTCTGCACGTTTTCGCAGTTTGAAATTACGAATTTTATACCGAAGATATGCCAATTACTGAGAGCGGCGATGGGTCACAGTTTGCCCAAATTCACCCTGCAGTTTTGAAAATATCTCAAACATCCAAAATTCGACTCCTGAGCCATATTTTGGAACCAAACTCTGGTTCTCTGCACGTATTCGCAGTTTGAAATTACGACTTTTTATACCAAAATAGGCCAATTACTGAACGCGCCGATGAGTCACATTTTGCTCAAACCCTCCCTGCAGTTTTCAAAATATCCTAAACATCCAAAATACGACCCTTGAGGCATAATTTGGAGCCAAATTCTGGCTTTCTGCACGTATTCGTAGTATGAAATTACGACTTTTTAAACCAAAATATGCCAATTACTGAACGCGCCGATGAGTCACATTTTGCCCAAACCCTCCCTGCAGTTTTCAAAATATCCAAAACATCCCAAATTTGAAGCTTGAGCAATATTTTGGAACAAAATTCTCGCTCTCTGCATGTATTCGCAGTTTGAAACTATGATTTTTATACCGAATATATGCCAATTACTGGGATCAGCGATGGGTCACATTTTGCCCAAACCCTCCCTGCAGTTTTAAAAATATCACAAACATCCAAAATTCGACTCTTGAACAATATTTTGGAGCCAAATTCTGGCTCTCTGCACGTATTCGCAGTTTGAAATTACGACTTTTTATACCGATTATATGCCAGTTACTGGGATCAGCGATGGGTCACATTTTGCCCAAACCCTCTCTGCATTTTTCAAAATATCCCAAACATCCCAAATTCAACCCTTGAACCATATTTTGGAGTCAAATTCTGGCTCTCTGCACGTATTCGCAGTTTGAAATTACGACTTTTTATACCGAAAATATACCAATTACTGAAAGCGACGATAGGTCACATTTTGCCCAAACCCCTCTGCAGTTTTCGAAATATCCAAAACATCCCAAATACAACCCTTGAGGAATATTTTGGAAAAACTTCTGGCTCTCTGCACGTATTCGCAGAATGAAATTACGACTTTTTATACCGAAAATATGCCAGTTATTGAAAGTGGCGATGGATCACATTTTGCCCAAACCCTCCCTGCAGTTTTAAAAATATCACAAACATCCCAAATTCGACTCTTGAACCATATTTTGGAGCCAAATTCTGACTCTCTGCACGTATTCGCAGTTTGAAATTACGAATTTTTTTACAGAAAAATGCCAATTACTGAAAGCGGCGATGGATCACATTTTTCCCAAACCCTCCCTGCAGTTTTCAAAATATCCAAAACATCCCAAATTTGACGCTTGAGCAATATTTTGCAGCAAAATTCTCGCTCTCTGCATGTATTCGCAGTTTGAAATTATGATTTTTATACCGAATATATGCCAATTACTGGGATCAGCGATGGGTCACATTTTGCCCAAACCCTCCCTGCAGTTTTAAAAATATCACAAACATCCAAAATTCGACTCTTGAACCATATTTTGGAGCCAAATTCTGGCTCTCTGAACGTATTCGCAGTTTGAAAATACGACTTTTTATACAGAAAAAATGCCAATTACTGAAAGCGGCGATGGATCACATTTTGCCCAAACCCTCCCTACAGTTTTCAAAATATCCCAAACATCCCAAATTCGACGCTTGGGCCATATTTTGGCGCTAAATTCTGGCTCTCTGCACGTATTCGCAGATTGAAATTACGACTTTTTATACCAAAAATATGCCAATTACTGAACGCGCCGATGAGTCACATTTTGCACAAACCCTTCCTGCAGTTTTCAAAATATCCCAAACATCCCAAATTCGACTATTGAGCCATATTTTGGAGCCAAATTCTGGCTCTCTGCACGTATTCGCAGTTTTGAAATTACGAATTTTTATAAAGAAAAAATGCCAATTACTGAAAGCGGCGATGGATCACAGTTTGCCCAAACCCTCTCTGCAGTTTTCAAAATATCCCAAAAATCCCAAATTCGACCCTTGAACCGTATTTTGGAGCCAAATTCTGCCTCTCCGCAAGTATTCGCAGTTTGAAATTACGACTTTTTATACCGAATATATGCCAGTTACTGGGATCAGCGATGGGTCACATTTTGCCCAAACCCTCTCTGCAGTTTTTTCAAAATATCCCAACATCCCAAATTCGACCCTTGAACCATATTTTGGAGCCAAATTCTGGCTCTCTGCACGTATTCGCAGTTTGAAAATACGACTTTTTATACAGAAAAAATGCCAATTACTGAGAGCGGCGATGGATCACATTTTGCAAAAACCCTCCCTGCAGTTTTCAAAATATCCCAAACTTCCCAAATTCGACACTTGGGCCATATTAAGGAGCCAAATTCTGGCTCTCTGCATGTATTCGCAGTTTGAAATTACGAATTTTATAACGAAAATATGCCAATTACTGAGAGCAGCGATGGGTCACAGTTTGAACAAACCCACCCTGCACTTTTGAAAATATTCCAAACATCCCAAATTCGAAGCTTGAGCCATATTTTGGCGCTAAATTCTGGCTCTCTGCACGTATTCGCAGTTTGAAATTACGACATTTTATACCGAAAATATGCCAATTACTGAACCGCGCCGATGAGTCACATTTTGCCCAAACCCTTCCTGCCGTTTTCAAAATATCCCAAACATCCCAAATTCGACTATTGAGCCATATTTTGGAGCCAAATTCTGGCTCCCTGCACGTATTCGCTGTTTGAAATTACGACTTTTTACACCGAATAAATGGCAATTACTGGGATCAGCGATGGGTCACATTTTGCCCAAACCCTCTCTGCAGTTTTCAAAATATCCCAAACATCCCAAATTCGACCCTTGAACCATATTTTGGAGCCAAATTCTGGCTCTCTGCACGTATTCGAAGTTTGAAATTACGACTTTTTATACCGAAAATATACCAATTACTGAAAGCGACGATAGGTCACATTTTGCCCAAACCCCTCTGCAGTTTTCGAAATATCCAAAACATCCCAAATACGACCCTTGAGGAATATTTTGGAACCAATTTCTGGCTCTCTGCACGTATTCGCAGAATGAAATTAAGACTTTTTATACCGAAAATATGCCAGTTACTGAAAGCGGCGATGGATCACATTTTGCCCAAAACCCTCCCTGCAGTTTTAAAAATATCACAAACATCCGAAATTCGACTCTTGAACCATATTTTGGAGCCAAATTCTGGCTCTCTGCACGTATTCGCAGTTTGAAATTACGACTTTTTTTTACAGAAAAAATGCCAATTACTGAAAGCGGCGATGGATCACATTTTGCCCAAACCCTCCCTACAGTTTTCAAAATATCCAAACATCCCAAATTCGACGCTTGGGCCATATTAAGGAGCCAAATTCTGGCTCTCTGCATGTATTCGCAGTTTGAAATTACGAATTTTATGACAAAAATATGCCAATTACTGAGAGCGGCGATGGGTCACAATTTGACCAAAACCACCCTGCAGTTTTGAAAATATTCCAAACATACCAAATTTGACGCTTGAGGCCATATTTTGGCGCCAAATTCTGGCTCTCTGCACGTATTCGCAGTTTGAAATTACGACTTTTTATACCGAAAATATGCCAATTGCAGAACGCACCGATGAGTCACATTTTGACCTAAACCGTTCCTGCAGTTTTCAAAATATCCTAAACATCCCAAATTCGACCCTTGAAACATATTTTGGCGCCAAATTCTGGCTCTCAGCACGTTTTCGCAGTTTTTAAATTACGAATTTTACACCGAAAATATGCCAATTACTGTGAGCGGCGATGGGTCACAGTTTGCCCTAATTCACCCTGCAGTTTTTGAAAATATCTCAAACATCCCAAATTCCACTCTTGAGCCATATTTTGGAACCAAACTCTGGATCTCTGCACATATTCGCAGTTTGAAAATACGACTTTTTATACCGAATATATGCCAATTACTGGGATCAGCGATGGGTCACATTTTGCCCAAACCCTCCCGCAGTTTTAAAAATATCACAAACATCCCAAATTCGACGCTTGAACCATATTTTGTAGCCAAATTCTGGCTCTCTGCACGTATTCGCAGTTTGAAATTACGAGTTTTTATACCAAAATAGGCCAATTACTGAACGCGCTGATGAGTCACATTTTGCTCAAACCCTCCCTGCAGTTTTCAAAATATCCCAAACATCCAAAATACGACCCTTGAGGCATAATTTGTAGCCAAATTCTGGCTTTCTGCACGTATTCGCAGTATGAATTGCGACTTTTTATACCAAAATATGCCAATTACTGAACGCGCCGATGAGTTACATATTGCCCAAACCCTCCTGCAGTTTTCAAAATATCCAAAACATCCCAAATTTGAAGCTTGAGCAATATCTTGGAGCAAAATTCTCGCTCTCTGCATGTATTCGCAGTTTGAAATTATGATTTTTATACCGAATATATGCCAATTACTGGGATCAGCGATGGGTCACATTTTGCCCAAACCCTCCCTGCAGTTTTAAAAATATCACAAACATCCAAAATTCGACTCTTGAACATATTTTGGAGCCAAATTCTGGCTCTCTGCACGTATCGCAGTTTGAAAATACGACTTTTTATACAGAAAAAATGCCAATTACTGAAAGCGGCGATGGATCACATTTTGCCCAAACCCTCCCTGCAGTTTTCAAAAATATCCCAAACATCCCAAATTCGACACTTGGGCCATATATAAGAGCCAAATTCTGGCTCTCTGCATGTATTCGCAGTTTGTAATTACGAAATTTATAACGAAAATATGCCAATTACTGAGAGCAGCGATGGGTCACAGTTTGGCCAAACCCACCCTGCAGTTTTGAAAATATTCCAAACATCCCAAATTCGACGCTTGAGCCATATTTTGGCGCTAAATTCTGGCTCTCTGCACGTATTCGCAGGTTGAAATTACGACTTTTTATACCAAAAATATGCCAATTACTGAACGCGCCGATGAGTCACATTTTGCCCAAACCCTTCCTGCAGTTTTCAAAATATGCCAAACATCCCAAATTCGACTATTGAGCCATATTTTGGAGCCAAATTCTGGCTCTCTGCACGTATTCGCAGTTTGAAATTACGATTTTTTATACAGAAAAAATGCCAATTACTGAAAGCGGCGATGGATCACAGTTTGCCCAAACCCGCTCTACAGTTTTCAAAATATCCCAAAAATCCCAAATTCGACCCTTGAACCGTATTTTGGAGCCAAATTCTGCCTCTCCGCAAGTATTCGCAGTTTGAAATTACGACTTTTTATACCGAATATATGCCAGTTACTGGGATCAGCGATGGGTCACATTTTGCCCAAACCCTCTCTGCATTTTTCAAAATATCCCAAACATCCCAAATTCAACCCTTGAACCATATTTTGGAGCCAAATTCTGGCTCTCTGCAGGTATTCGCAGTTTGAAATTACGAATTTTTATACCAAAAATATACCGAAAATATTACTGCAGTTTTCGAAATATCCCAAATATCCCAAATATGACCCTTGAGGAATATTTTGGAACCAATTTCTGGCTCTCGGCACGAGAATCGCAGAATGAATTACGACTTTTTATACCGAAAATATGCCAGTTATTGAAAGTGGCGATGGATCACAATTTGCCCAAATCCTCCCTGCAGTTTTAAAAATATGAGAAACATCCCAAATTCGACTCTTGAACCATATTTTGGAGCCTAATTCTGGCTCTCTGCACGTATTCGCAGTTTGAAATTACGACTTTTTTTACAGAAAAAAATGCCAATTACTGAAAGCGGCGATGGATCACATTTTGCCCAAACCCTCCCTGCAGTTTTCAAAATATCCAAAACATCCCAAATTTGACGCTTAAGCAATATTTTGGAGCCAAATTCTGGCTCTCTGCATGTAATCGCAGTTTGAAATTACGAAATTTATAACGAAAATATGCCAGTTACTGAGAGCAGCGATGGGTCACAGTTTGGCCAAACCCACCCTGCAGTTTTGAAAATATTCCAAACATCCCAAATTCGACGCTTGAGCCATATTTTGGCGCTAAATTCTGGCTCTCTGCACGTATTCGCAGGTTGAAATTACGACTTTTTATACCAAAAATATTCCAATTACTGAACGCGCCGATGAGTCACATTTTGCCCAAACCCTTCCTGCAGTTTTCAAAATATCCCAAACATCCCAAATTCGACAATTGAGCCATATTTTGGAGCCAAATTCTGGCTCTCTGTACGTATTCGCAGTTTGAAATTACGAATTTTTATACAGAAAAAATGCCAATTACTGAAAGCGGCGATGGATCACAGTTTGCCCAAACCCTCTCTGCAGTTTTCAAAATATCCCAAAAATCCCAAATTCGACCCTTGAACCGTATTTTGGAGCCAAATTCTGGCTCTCCGCAAGTATTCGCAGTTTAAAATTACGACTTTTTATACCGAATATATGCCAGTTACTGGGATCAGCGATGGGTCACATTTTGCCCAAACCCTCTCTGCATTTTTCAAAATATCCCAAACATCCCAAATTCGACCCTTGAACCATATTTTGGAGCCAAATTCTGGCTCTCTGCACGTATTCGCAGTTTGAAATTACGAATTTTTATACCAAAAATATACCAATTACTGAAAGCGACGATGGGTCACATTTTGTCCAAACCCCTCTGCAGTTTTCGAAATATCCAAAACATCCCAAATATGACCCTTGAGGAATATTTTGGAACTAATTTCTGGCTCTCGGCACGTAATCGCAGAATGAAATTACGACTTTTTATACCGAAAATATGCCAGTTATTGAAAGTGGCGATGGGTCACATTTTGCCCAAACCCTCCCTGCAGTTTTAAAAATATCACAGACATCCAAAATTCGACTCTTGAACCATATTTTGGAGCCAAAATCTGGCTCTCTGCACGTATTCGCAGTTTGAAAATACGACTTTTTATACAGAAAAAATGCCAATTACTGAAAGCGGCGATGGATCACATTTTGCAAAAACTCTCCCTGCAGTTTTCAAAATATCCCAAACTTCCCAAATTCGACACTTGGGCCATATTAATGAGCCAAATTCTGGCTCTCTGCATGTATTCGCAGTTTGAAATTACGAATTTTATAACGAAAATATGCCAATTACTGAGAGCAGCGATGGGTCACAGTTTGACCAAACCCACCCTGCAGTTTTGAAAATATTCCAAACATCCCAAATTCGAAGCTTGAGCCATATTTTGGAGCCAAATTCTGGCTCTTTGCACGTATTCGCAGTTTGAAATTACGAATTTTTATACAGAAAAAATGCCAATTTCTGAAAGCGGGGATGGATCACAGTTTGCCCAAACCCTCTCTGCAGTTTTCAAAATATCCCAAACATCCCAAATTCGACCCTTGAACCATATTTTGGAGCCAAATTCTGGCTCTCTGCGCGTATTCGAAGTTTGAAATTACGACTTTTTATACAGAAAATATACCAATTACTGAAAGCGACGATAGGTCACATTTTGCCCAAACCCCTCTGCAGTTTTCGAAATATCCAAAACATCCCAAATACGACCCTTGAGGAATATTTTGGAACCAATTTCTGGCTCTCTGCACGTATTCGCAGAATGAAATTAAGACTTTTTATACCGAAAATATGCCAGTTACAGAAAGCGGCGATGGATCATATTTTGCCCAAACCCTCCCTGCAGTTTTAAAAATATCACAAACATCCGAAATTCGACTCTTGTACCATATTTTGGAGCCAAATTCTGGCTCTCTGCACGTATTCGCAGTTTGAAATTACGACTTTTTTTTACAGAAAAAATGCCAATTACTGAAAGCGGCGATGGATCACATTTTGCCCAAACCCTCCCTACCGTTTTCAAAATACCCAAAACATCCCAAATTTGACGCTTGGTCAATATTTTGGAGCAAAATTATCTCTCTTTGCACGTATTCGCAGTTTGAAATTATGACTTTTTATACCGAATATATGCCAATTACTGGCATCAGCGATGGGTCACATTTTGCCCAAACCCTCCCTGCAGTTTCAAAAATATCACCAGCATCCCAAATTCGACCCTTGAACCATATTTTGGAGCCAAATTCTGGCTCTCTGTACGTTTTCGCAGTTTGAAATAACGAATTTTATACCGAAGATATGCCAATTACTGAGAGCGGCGATGGGTCACAGTTTGCCCAAATTCACCCTGCAGTTTTGAAAATATCTCAAACATCCAAAATTCGACTCCTGAGCCATATTTTGGAACCAAACTCTGGTTCTCTGCACGTATTCGCAGTTTGAAATTACGACTTTTTCTACCAAAATAGGCCAATTACTGAACGCGCCGATGAGTCACATTTTGCTCAAACCCTCCCTGCAGTTTTCAAAATATCCTAAACATCCAAAATACGACCCTTGAGGCATAATTTGGAGCCAAATTCTGGCTTTCTGCACGTATTCGTAGTATGAAATTACGACTTTTTAAACCAAAATATGCCAATTACTGAACGCGCCGATGAGTCACATTTTGCCCAAACCCTCCCTGCAGTTTTCAAAATATCCAAAACATCCCAAATTTGAAGCTTGAGCAATATTTTGGAACAAAATTCTCGCTCTCTGCATGTATTCGCAGTTTAAAACTATGATTTTTATACCGAATATATGCCAATTACTGGGATCAGCGATGGGTCACATTTTGCCCAAACCCTCCCTGCAGTTTTAAAAATATCACAAACATCCAAAATTCGACTCTTGAACCATATTTTGGAGCCAAATTCTGGCTCTCTGCACGTATTTGCTATTTGAAAATACGACTTTTTATACAGAAAAAATGCCAGTTACTGAAAGCGGCGATGGATCACATTTTGCCCAAACCCTCCCTGCAGTTTTCAAAATATCCAAAACATCCCAAATTCGACACTTGGGCCATATATAAGAGCCAAATTCTGGCTCTCTGCATGTATTCGCAGTTTGAAATTACGAAATTTATAACGAAAATATGCCAATTACTGAGAGCAGCGATGGGTCACAGTTTGACCAAACCCACCCTGCAGTTTTGAAAATATTCCAAACATCCCAAATTCGACGCTTGAGCCATATTTTGGCGCTAAATTCTGGCTCTCTGCACGTATTCGCAGGTTGAAATTACGACTTTTTATACCAAAAATATGCCAATTACTGAACGCGCTGATGAGTCACATTTTGCCCAAACCTTTCGTGCAGTTTTCAAAATATCCCAAACGTCCCAATTTCGACTATTGAGCTATATTTTGGAGCCAAATTCTGGCTCTCTGCACGTATTCGCAGTTTGAAATTACGAATTTTTATACAGAAAAAATGCCAATTACTGAACGCGCCGATGAATCACATTTTGCCCAAACCCTTCCTGCAGTTTTCAAAATATCCCAAACGTCCCAAATTCGACTCTTGAACCATATTTTGGAGCCAAATTCTGGCTCTCTGCACGTTTTCGCAGTTTGAAATTACGAAATTTCATTCTGCGATTACGTGCCTAGAGCCAGAAATTGGTTCCAAAATATTCCTCAAGGGTCGTATTTGGGATGTTTCGGATATTTCGAAAACTGCAGAGGGGTTTGGACAAAATGTGACCCGTCGTCGCTTTCAGTAATTGGTATATTTTTGGTATAAAAATTCGTAATTTCAAACTGCGAATACGTGCAGAGAGCCAGAATTTGGCTCCAAAATATGGTTCAAGGGTCGAATTTGGGATGTTTGGGATATTTTGAAAGATGCAGAGAGGGTTCGGGCAAAATGTGACCCATCGCTGATTCCAGTAACTGGCATATATTCGGTATAAATAGTCGTAATTTCAAACTGCGAATACGTGCGGAGAGCCAGAATTTGGCTCCAAAATACGGTTCAAGGTTCGAATTTGGGATTTTTGGGATATTTTGAAAACTGCAGAGAGGGTTTGGGCAAACTGTGATCCATCGCCGCTTTCAGTAATTGGCATTTTTTCTGTATAAAAATTCGTAATTTCAAACTGCGAATACGTGCAGAGAGCCAGAATTTGGCTCCAAAATATGGCTCAATAGTCGAATTTGGGATGTTTGGGATATTTTGAAAACTGCAGGAAGGGTTTGGCCAAAATGTGACTCATCGGCGCGTTCAGTAATTGGCATATTTTTGGTATAAAAAGTCGTAATTTCAACCTGCGAATACGTGCAGAGAGCCAGAATTTAGCGCCAAAATATGGCTCAAACGTCGAATTTGGGATGTTTGGAATATTTTTAAAACTGCAGGGTGGGTTTGGTCAAACTGTGACCCATCGCTGCTCTCAGTAATTGACATATTTTCGTTATAAATTTCGTAATTTCAAACTGCGAATACATGCAGAGAGCCAGAATTTGGCTCTTATATATGGCCTAAGTGTCGAATTTGGGATGTTTGGGATATTTTGAAAACTGCAGGGAGGGTTTGGGCAAAATGTGATCCATCGCCGCTTTCAGTAATTGGCATTTATTCTGTATAAAAAGTCGTATTTTCAAATAGCAAATACGTGCAGAGAGCCAGAATTTGGCTATAAAAAAAGTGGTTCAAGAGTCGAATTTTGGATGTTTATGATATTTTTAAAACTGCAGGGAGGGTTTGGGCAAAATGTGACCCATCGCTGATCCCAGTAATTGGCATATATTCGGTATAAAAATCATAATTTGAAACTGCGAATACATGCAGAGAGCGAGAATTTTGCTCCAAAATATTGCTCAAGCTTCAAATTTGGGATGTTTTGGATATTTTGAAAACTGCAGGGAGGGTTTGGGCAAAATGTGACTCATCGGCGCGTTCAGTAATTGGCATATTTTGGTATAAAAAGTCGTAATTTCATACTGCGAATACGTTCAGAAAGCCAGAATTTGGCTCCAAATTATGACTCAAGGGTCTTATTTGGGATGTTTAGGATATTTTGAAAACTGCAGGGAGGGTTTGAGCAAAATGTGACTCATCGGCGCGTTCAGTAATTGGCCTATTTTGGTATAAAAAGTCGTAATTTCAAACTGCGAATACGTGCAGAGAACCAGAGTTTGGTTCCAAAATATGGCTAAGGAGTCGAATTTTGGATGTTTGAGATATTTTCAAAACTGCAGGGTGAATTTGGGCAAACTGTGACCCATCGCCGCTCTCAGTAATTGGCATATATTCGGTATAAAAAGTCATAATTTCAAACTGCGAATACGTGCAAAGAGAGATAATTTTTCTCCAAAATATTGACCAAGCGTCAAATTTGGGATGTTTTGGGTATTTTGAAAACGGTAGGGAGGGTTTGGGCAAAATGTGATCCATCGCCGCTTTCAGTAATTGGCATTTTTTCTGTAAAAAAAAGTCGTAATTTCAAACTGCGAATACGTGCAGAGAGCCAGAATTTGGCTCCAAAATATGGTTCAAGAGTCGAATTTCGGATGTTTGTAATATTTTTAAAACTGCAGGGAGGGTTTGGGCAAAATGTGATCCATCGCCGCTTTCAGTAACTGGCATATTTTCGGTATAAAAAGTTTTAATTTCATTCTGCGAATACGTGCAGAGAGCCAGAAATTGGTGCCAAAATATTCCTCAAGGGTCGTATTTGGGATGTTTTGGATATTTCGAAAACTGCAGAGGGGTTTGGGCAAAATGTGACCTATCGTCGCTTTCAGTAATTGGTATATTTTCGGTATAAAAAGTCGTAATTTCAAACTTCGAATACGTGCAGAGAGCCAGAATTTGGCTCCAAAATATGGTTCAAGGGTCGAATTTGGGATGTTTGGGATATTTTGAAAACTGCAGAGAGGGTTTGGGCAAAATGTGACCCATCGCTGATCCCAGTAATTGGCATATATTCGGTGTAAAAAGTCGTAATTTCAAATTGCGAATACGTGGAGAGAGCCAGAATTTGGCTCCAAAATATGGTTCAAGGGTCGAATTTAGGATTTTTGGGATATTTTGAAAACTGCAGATAGGGTTTGGGCAAACTGTGATCCATCCCCGCTTTCAGAAATTGGCATTTTTTCTGTATAACAATTCGTAATTTCAAACTGCGAATACGTGCAGAGCGCCAGAATTTGGCTCCAAAATATGGCTCAATAGACGAATTTGGGATGTTTGAGATATTTTGAAAACTGCAGGAAGTGTTTGGGCAAACCGTGACTCATCGGCGCGTTCAGTAATTGGCATATTTTCGGTATAAAAAGTCGTAATTTTAAACTGCGAATACGTGCAGAGAGCCAGAATTTAGCGCCAAAATATGGCTCAAGCTTCGAATTTGGGATGTTTGGAATATTTTCAAAACTGCAGGGTGGGTTTGGTCAAACTGTGACCCATCGCTGCTCTCAGTAATTGGCATATTTTCGTAATAAAATTCGTAATTTCAAACTGCGAATACATGCAGAGAGCCAGAATTTGGCTCCAAAATATGGTTCAAGGGTCGAATTTGGGATTTTTGGGATATTTTGAAAACTGCAGGGAGGGTTTGGGCAAAATGTGGTCCATCGCCGCTTTCAGTAATTGGCATTTTTTCTGTAAAAAAAGTCGTAATTTCAAACTGCGAATACGTGCAGAGAGCCAGAATTTGGCTCTTATATATGGCCCAAGTGTCGAATTTGGGATGTTTGGGATATTTTGAAAACTGCAGGGAGGGTTTGGGCAAAATGAGATCCATCGCCGCTTTCAGTAATTGGCATTTTTTCTGTATAAAAATTCGTATTTTCAAACTGCGAATACGTGCAGAGAGCCAGAATTTGGCTACAAAATATGGTTCAAGCGTCGAATTTGGGATGTTTGTGATATTTTTAAAACTTCGGGAGGGTTTGGGCAAAATGTGACCCATCGCTGATCCCAGTAATTGGCATATATTCGGTATAAAAATTCGTATTTTCAAACTGCGAATACGTGCAGAGATCCAGAGTTTGGTTCCAAAATATGGCTCAAGAGTGGAATTTGGGATGTTTGAGATATTTTCAAAACTGCAGGGTGAATTTGGGCAAACTGTAACCCATCGCCGCTCACAGTAATTGGCATATTTTCGGTGTAAAATTCGTAATTTAAAACTGCGAAAACGTGCCGAGAGCCAGAATTTGGCGCCAAAATATGTTTCAAGGGTCGAATTTGGGATGTTTGGGATATTTTGAAAACTGCAGGAACGGTATAGGTCAAAATGTGACTCATCGGTGCATTCAGCAATTGGCATATTTTCGGTATAAAAATTCGTAATTTCAAACTGCGAATACGTGCAGAGAGCCAGAATTTGGCGCCAAAATATGGCTCAAGCGTCAAATTTGGGATGTTTGGAATATTTTCAAAACTGCAGCGTGGGTTTGATCAAACTGTGACCCATCGCCGCTCTCAGTAATTGGCATATTTTTGTTATAAAATTCGTAATTTCAAACTGCGAATACATGCAGAGCGCCAGAATTTGGCTCCTTAATATGGCCCAAGCGTCGAATTTGGGATATTTGGGATATTTTGAAAACAGTAGAGAGGGTTTGGGCAAAATGTGATCCATTGCCGCTTTCAGTAATTGGCATTTTTTCTGTATAAAAAGTCGTATTTTCAAACTGCGTATACGTGCAGAGAGTCAGAATTTGGCTCCAAATTATGGTTCAAGAGTCGAATTTGGGATGTATGTGATATTATTAAAACTGCAGGGAGGGTTTGGGCAAAATGTGATCCATCGCCACTTTCAATAACTGGCATATTTTCGGTATAAAAAGTCGTAATTTCATTCTGCGATTACGTGCCGAGAGCCAGAAATCGGTTCAAAAATATTCCTCAAGGGTCATATTTGGGATGTTTTGGATATTTCGAAAACTGCAGAGGGGTTTGGACAAAATGTGACCCATCGTCGCTTTCAGTAATTGGTATATTTTTGGTATAAAATTCCTAATTTCAAACTGCGAGTACGTGCAGAGAGCCAGAATTAGGCTCCAAAATATGGTTCAAGGGTCGAATTTGGGATGTTTAGGATATTTTGAAAAATGCAGACAGGGTTTGGGCAAAATGTGACCCATCGCTGATCCCAGTAACTGGCATATATTCGGTATAAAAAGTCGTAATTTCAAACTGCGAATACTTGCGGAGAGCCAGAATTTGGCTCCAAAATACGGTTCAAGGGTCGAATTTGGGATTTTTGGGATATTTTGAAAACTGCAGAGAGGGTTTGGGCAAACTGTGATCCATCGCCGCTTTCAGTAATTGGCATTTTTTCTGTATAAAAATTCGTAATTTCAAACTGCGAATACGTGCAGAGAGCCAGAATTTGGCTCCAAAATATGGTTCAAGCGTGGAATTTGGGATGTTTGTGATATTTTTAAAACTTCGGGAGGGTTTGGGCAAAATGTGACCCATCGCTGATCCCAGTAATTGGCATATATTCGGTATAAAAATTCGTATTTTCAAACTGCGAATACGTGCAGAGAGCCAGAATTTGGCTCCAAAATATGGCTCAAGCGTCGAATTTGGGATGTTTGGAATATTTTCAAAACTGCAGGGTGGGTTTGGCCAAACTGTGACCCATCGATGCTCCCAGTAGTTGGCATATTTTCGTTATAAAATTCGTAATTTCAAACTGCGAATACATGCAGAGAGCCAGAATTTGGCTCTTATATATGGCCCAAGTGTCGAATTTGGGATGTTTGGGATATTTTGAAAACTGCAGTGAGGGTTTGGGCAAAATGAGATCCATCGCCGCTTTCAGTAATTGGCATTTTTTCTGTATAAAAAGTCGTATTTTCAAATAGCAAATACGTGCAGAGAGCCAGAATTTGGCTCCAAAATATGGTTCAAGAGTCGAATTTTGGATGTTTGTGATATTTTTAAAACTGCAGGGAGGGGTTGGGCAAAATGTGACCCATCGCTGATCCCAGTAATTGGCATATATTCGGTATAAAAATCATAATTTCAAACGGCGAATACATGCAGAGAGCGAGAATTTTGCTCCAAAATATTGCTCAAGGTTCAAATTTATGATGTTTTGGATATTTTGAAAACTGCAGGGAGGGTTTGGGCAAAATGTGACTCATCGGCGCGTTCAGTAATTGGCATATTTTGGTAAAAAAAGTCGTAATTTTAAACTGCGAATACGTGCAGAGAGCCAGAATTTGGCTACAAAATATGGTTCAAGCGTCGAATTTGGGATGTTTGTGATATTTTTAAAACTTCGGGAGGGTTTGGGCAAAATGTGACTCTTCAAGGGTCGAATTTGGGATGTTTGGGATATTTTGAAAACTGCAGGAACGGTTTAAGTCAAAATGTGACTCATCGGTGCGTTCAGCAATTGGCATATTTTCGGTATAAAAAGTCGAAATTTCAAACTGCGAATACGTGCAGAGAGCCAGAATTTGGCGATAAAATATGGCTCAAGCGTCAAATTTGGGATGTTTGGAATATTTTCAAAACTGCAGCGTGGGTTTGATCAAACTGTGACCCATCGCCGCTCTCAGTAATTGGCATATTTTTGTTATAAAATTCGTAATTTCAAACTGCGAATACATGCAGAGAGCCAGAATTTGGCTCCTTAATATGGCCCAAGCGTCGAATTTGGGATATTTGGGATATTTTGAAAACTGTAGGGAGGGTTTGGGCAAAATGTGATCCATTGCCGCTTTCAGTAATTGGCATTTTTTCTGTATAAAAAGTCGTATTTTCAAACTACGAGAACGTTCAGAGAGCCAGAATTTGGCTCCAAAATATGGTTCAAGAGTCGAATTTTGGATGTTTGTGATATTTTTAAAACTACAGGGAGGGTTTGGGCAAAATGTGACCCATCGCTGATCCCAGTAATTAGCATATATTCGGTATAAAAATCATAATTTCAAACTGCGAATACATGCAGAGAGCGAGAATTTTGCTCCAAAATATTGCTCAAGCGTCAAATTTGGGATGTTTTGGATATTTTGAAAACTGCAGGGAGGGTTTGGGAAAAATGTGATCCATCGCCGCTTTCAGTAATTGGCATTTTTTCTGTAAAAAAAGTCGTAATTTCAAACTGCGAATACGTGCAGAGAGTCAGAATTTGGCTCCAAATTATGGTTCAAGAGTCGAATTTGGGATGTTTGTGATATTATTAAAACTGCAGGGAGAGTTTGGGCAAAATGTGATCCATCGCCACTTTCAATAACTGGCATATTTTCGGTATAAAAAGTCGTAATTTCATTCTGCGAATACGTGCAGAGAGCCAGAAATTGGTTCCAAAATATTCCTCAAGGGTCGTATTTGGGATGTTTTGGATATTTCGAAAACTGCAGAGGGGTTTGGGCAAAATGTGACCCATCGTCGCTTTCAGTAATTGGTATATTTTTGGTATAAAAAGTCGTAATTTCAAACTGCAAATACGTGCAGAGAGCCAGAATTTGACTCCAAAATATGGTTCAAGGGTCGAATTTGGGATGTTTGGGATATTTTGAAAAATGCAGAGAGGGTTTGTGCAAAATGTGACCCATCGCTGATCCCAGTAACTGGCATTTTTTCTGTATAAAAATTCGTAATTTCAAACTGCGAATACGTGCAGAGAGCCAGAATTTGGCTCCAAAATATGGCTCAATAGTTGAATTTGGGATGTTTGGGATATTTTCAAAACTGCAGGGTTGGTTTGGTCAAACTGTGACAAATCGCTGCTCTCAGTAATTGGCATATTTTCGTTATAAAATTCGTAATTTCAAACTACGAATACGTGCAGAGAGCCAGAATTTGGCACCAAAATATGGCTCAAGTGTCGAATTTGGGGCGTTTTGGATATTTGAAAACTGCAGGGAGGGCTTGGGCAAAATGTTATACATCGCTGCTTTCTGTAACTGGCATATTTTCGGTATAAAAAGTCGTAATTTCATACTGCGAATACGTGCAGAAAGCCAGAGTTTAGCTCCAAATTATGCCTCAAGGGTCGTATTTTGGATGTTTGGGATATTTTGAAAACTGCAGGGAGGGTTTGGGCAAAATGTAACTCATCGGCGCATTCAGTAATTGGCATATTTTGGTATAAAAAGTCGTAATTTCAAACTGCGAATACGTGCAGAGAGCCAGAATTTGGCTTAAAAATATGGCTCAAGGGTCGAATTTGGGATATTTGGGATACTTTGAAAACTGCAGGGGGGGTTGGGGCGATATTGAAAAGGAAAGAAGTTCTGTTTTTATTGCATATATCGACGTTTCAGCCGGATTAGAGCGGTTTTCGTGTACATCTTCCATCGGTAATATAAACGGAAAATCAAGAACAATTTAGTTAATTCTAATGAAAACACATTGTTTTTTATCATTTGTTTTGGAAACAACATTGTCATATGTCTTTTCTTGGATCTAAATAATACGAAACCTCGCTCTATGATTTGAAGTTAAAATCCTCTAATATGGTAACTTTTTCACCTTAATCATGTAGTTTGATATTACGTAAATATATTCATTTTTACCAATATTTCGATACTATTTCATGTAGTATCACGATATGTGATTTGGCCTTCAAATCTCAGAATTTCGCATAATATTGCATTTTAAGCAAGTTTTCTTGCATTTTGTTTCGTACGAAAAATCATCGAATTTAGCAATATTTTGACGTTTATCATCTCCTTTTCCTTTATGTGATTTAAACAAAATATCATCAAAATAGGCAATATTTTGCCGTTTTTCCACGTTTTTGTGAATTTTCAGTCTATGGGTATTAATTCATTATATATACGATAAAAATGATGCAAACACATAATTGATTAGATACTTCATTTATATAAGCCTTAAATACTTCATTTTATATCATCTATTTGTTTCTCGTTAAAATACTGAGAAAGATATTGAAAAATGGAGAAGTTCGGTTTTTATTGCATATATCGACGTTTCAGCCGGATTAGAGTGGTTTTACGTGTATATCTTCCATCGGTAATATAAACGGAAAATCAAGAACATTTTTATTAATTCTAATGAAAACACATTGTTTTTTTATCATTTGTATTGGAAACAAAATTGTCATATGTCTTCTCTTGGATCTAAATAATACGAAACCTCGCTCTATGACTTGAAGTTAAAATCCTCAATATGGTAAAATAAGGACTTTTTCACGTTAATCATGTAGTTTGACATTACGTAAATATATTCATTTTTACCAATATTTCGATACTATTTCATATAGTATCACGATATGTTATTAGGCCTTCAAATCTCAGAATTTCGCATAATATTGCATTTTAAGCAAGTTTTCTTGCATTTTGTTTTGTATGAAAAATCATCGAATTTAGCAATATTTAGACGTTTATCATCCCCTTTTCCTTTGTGATTTAAACAAAATATCATCGAATTTGGCAATATTTTGCCGTTTTTCAACGTTTTTGTGAATTCGCAGTTTATTGGTTATTGGTTTATTGGTTTATTGGTTATTGCAGTTTATTCATTAAATATACGATAAAAATGATGCAAACACATAATTGATTAGAAATTAACCTTAAATACTTCATTTTCAATCAACCATTTATTTCTCGTTAAAATACTGAGTACGTTATTGAAAAGGGGAGAAGTTCGGTTTTTATTGCATATATCGACGTTTCAGCCGGATTGGAGCGGTTTTACGTGTCCATCTTCCATCGGTAATTTAAACGGAAAATCAAGATTATTTTAGTTAATTCTAATGAAAACACATTGTTTTTTATCATTTGTATTGGAAACAACATTGTCATATGTCTTTTCTTGGATCTAAATAATACGAAACCTCGCTCTATGATTTGAAGTTAAAATGATCAAATATGGTAAAATAGTGACTTTTCACGTTAATCATGTAGTTTGATATTACGTAAATATATTCATTTTTACCAATATTTCGATACTATTTCATGTAGTATCACGGTATGTGATTTGGCCTTCAAATCTCAGAATTTCGAATAATATTGCATTTTAAGCAAGTTTTCTTGCGTTTTGTTTCGTACGAAAAATCATCGAATTTAGCAATATTTTGACGTTTATCATCCCCCTTTTCCTTTATGTTATTTAAACAAAATATCGTCAAATTAGGCAATATTTTGCCATTTTTCCACGTTTTTGTGAATTTTCAGTCTATGGGTATTAATTCATTATATATACGATAAAAATGAAAATATCTCAAACATCCAAAATTCGACTCCTGAGCCATATTTTGGAACCAAACTCTGGTTCTCTGCACGTATTCGCAGTTTGAAATTACGACTTTTTATACCAAAATAGGCCAATTACTGAACGCGCCGATGAGCCACATTTTGCTCAAACCCTCCCTGCAGTTTTCAAAATATCCTAAACATCCAAAATACGACCCTTGAGGCATAATTTGGAGCCGAATTCTGGCTTCCTGCACGTATTCGTAGTATGAAATTACGACTTTTTAAGCCAAAATATGCCAATTACTGAACGCGCCGATGAGTCACATTTTGCCCAAACCCTCCCTGTAGTTTTCAAAATATCCAAAACATCCCAAATTTGAAGCTTGAGCAATATTTTGGAACAAAATTCTCGCTCTCTGCATGTATTCGCAGTTTGAAACTATGATTTTTATACCGAATATATGCCAATTACTGGGATCAGCGATGGGTCACATTTTGCCCAAACCCTCCCTGCAGTTTTAAAAATATCACAAACATCCAAAATTCGACTCTTGAACCATATTTTAGAGCCAAATTCTGGCTCTCTGCACGTATTTGCTATTTGAAAATACGACTTTTTATACAGAAAAAATGCCAGTTACTGAAAGCGGCGATGGATCACATTTTGCCCAAACCCTCCCTGCAGTTTTCAAAATATCCAAAACCTCCCAAATTCGACACTTGGGCCATATATAAGAGCCAAATTCTGGCTCTCTGCATGTATTCGCAGTTTGAAATTACGAAATTTATAACGAAAATATGCCAATTACTGAGAGCAGCGATGGGTCACAGTTTGACCAAACCCACCCTGCAGTTTTGAAAATATTCCAAACATCCCAAATTCGACGCTTGAGCCATATTTTGGCGCTAAATTCTGGCTCTCTGCACGTATTCGCAGGTTGAAATTACGACTTTTTATACCAAAAATATGCCAATTAATGAACGCGCTGATGAGTCACATTTTGCCCAAACCTTTCCTGCAGTTTTCAAAATATCCCAAACGTCCCAATTTCGACTATTGAGCCATATTTTGGAGCCAAATTCTGGCTCTCTGCACGTATTCGCAGTTTGAAATTACGAATTTTTATACAGAAAAAATGCCAATTACTGAACGCGCCGATGAATCACATTTTGCCCAAACCCTTCCTGCAGTTTTCAAAATATCCCAAACGTCCCAAATTCGACTCTTGAACCATATTTTGGAGCCAAATTCTGGCTCTCTGCACGTTTTCGCAGTTTGAAATTACGAAATTTCATTCTGCGATTACGTGCCTAGAGCCAGAAATTGGGTTCAAAATATTCCTCAAGGGTCGTATTTGGGATGTTTTGGATATTTCGAGAACTGCAGAGGGGTTTGGACAAAATGTGACCCATCGTCGCGTTCAGTAATTGGTATATTTTTGGTATAAAAATTCGTAATTTCAAACTGCGAATACGTGCAGAGAGCCAGAATTTGGCTCCAAAATATGGTTCAAGGGTCGAATTTGGGATGTTTGGGATATTTTGAAAAATGCAGAGAGGGTTCGGGCAAAATGTGACCCATCGCTGATTCCAGTAACTGGCATATATTAGGTATAAAAAGTCGTAATTTCAAACTGCGAATACGTGCGGAGAGCCAGAATTTGGCTCCAAAATACGGTTCAAGGGTCGAATTTGGAGTTTTTGGGATATTTTGAAAACTGCAGAGAGGGTTTGGGCAAACTGTGATCCATCGCCGCTTTCAGTAATTGGCATTTTTTATATATAAAAATTCGTAATTTCAAACTGCGAATACGTGCAGAGAGCCAGAATTTGGCTCCAAAATATGGCTCAATAGTCGAATTTGGGATGTTTGGGATATTTTGAAAACTGCAGGAAGGGTTTGGCCAAAATGTGACTCATCGGCGCGTTCAGAAATTGGCATATTTTTGGTATAAAAAGTCGTAATTTCAACCTGCGAATACGTGCAGAGAGCCAGAATTTAGCGCCAAAATATGGCTCAAGCGTCGAATTTGGGATGTTTGGAATATTTTTAAAACTGCAGGGTGGGTTTGGTCAAACTGTGACCCATCGCTGCTCTCAGTAATTGGCATATTTTCGTTATAAATTTCGTAATTTCAAACTGCGAATACATGCAGAGAGCCAGAATTTGGCTCTTATATATGGCCCAAGTGTCGAATTTGGGATGTTTGGGATATTTTGAAAACTGCAGGGAGGGATTGGGCAAAATGTGATCCATCGCCGCTTTCAGTAATTGGCATTTATTCTGTATAAAAAGTCGTATTTTCAAATAGCAAATTCGTGCAGAGAGCCAGAATTTGGCTCCAAAATATGGTTCAAGAGTCGAATTTTGGATGTTTGTGATATTTTTAAAACTGCAGGGAGGGTTTGGACAAAATGTGACCCATCGCTGATCCCAGTAATTGGCATATATTCGGTATAAAAATCATAATTTGAAACTGCGAATACATGCAGAGAGCGAGAATTTTGCTCCAAAATATTGCTCAAGCTTCAAATTTGGGATGTTTTGGATATTTTGAAAACTGCAGGGAGGGTTTGGGCAAAATGTGACTCATCGGCGCGTTCAGTAATTGGCATATTTTGGTATAAAAAGTCGTAATTTCATACTGCGAATACGTTCAGAAAGCCAGAATTTGGCTCCAAATTATGACTCAAGGGTCTTATTTGGGATGTTTAGGATATTTTGAAAACTGCAGGGAGGGTTTGAGCAAAATGTGACTCATCGGCGCTTTCAGTAATTGGCCTATTTTGGTATAAAAAGTCGTAATTTCAAACTGCGAATACGTGCAGAGAGTCAGAGTTTGGTTCCAAAATATGGCTAAGGAGTCGAATTTTGGATGTTTGAGATATTTTTAAAACTGCAGGGTGAATTTGGGCAAACTGTGACCCATCGCCGCTCTCAGTAATTGGCATATATTCGGTATAAAAAGTCATAATTTCAAACTGCGAATACGTGCAAAGAGAGATAATTTTTCTCCAAAATATTGACCAAGCGACAAATTTGGGATGTTTTGGGTATTTTGAAAAGGGTAGGGAGGGTTTGGGCAAAATGTGATCCATCGCCGCTTTCAGTAATTGGCATTTTTTCTGTAAAAAAAAGTCGTAATTTCAAACTGCGAATACGTGCAGAGAGCCAGAATTTGGCTCCAAAATATGGTTCAAGAGTCGAATTTCGGATGTTTGTAATATTTTTAAAACTGCAGGGAGGGTTTGGGCAAAATGTGATCCATCGCCGCTTTCAGTAACTGGCATATTTTCGGTATAAAAAGTTTTAATTTCATTCTGCGAATACGTGCAGAAAGCCAGAAATTGGTTCCAAAATATTCCTCAAGGGTCGTATTTGGGATGTTTTGGATATTTCGAAAACTGCAGAGGGGTTTGGGGAAAATGTGACCAATCGTCGCTTTCAGTAATTGGTATATTTTCGGTATAAAAAGTCGTAATTTCAAACTTCGAATACGTGCAGAGAGCCAGAATTTGGCTCCAAAATATGGTTCAAGAGTCGAATTTGGGATGTTTGGGATATTTTGAAAACTGCAGAGAGGGTTTGGGCAAAATGTGACCCATCGCTGATCCCAGTAATTGGCATATATTCGGTGTAAAAAGTCGTAATTTCAAATTGCGAATACGTGGAGAGAGCCAGAATTTGGCTCCAAAATATGGTTCAAGGGTCGAATTTGGGATTTTTGGGATATTTTGAAAACTGCAGATAGGGTTTGGGCAAACTGTGATCCATCCCCGCTTTCAGAAATTGGCATTTTTTCTGTATAACAATTCGTAATTTCAAACTGCGAATACGTGCAGAGCGCCAGAATTTGGCTCCAAAATATGGCTCAATAGTCGAATTTGGGATGTTTGGGATATTTTGAAAACTGCAGGAAGTGTTTGGGCAAAATGTGACTCATCGGCGCGTTCAGTAATTGGCATATTTTCGGTATAAAAAGTCGTAATTTTAAACTGCGAATACGTGCAGAGAGCCAGAATTTAGCGCCAAAATATGGCTCAAGCTTCGAATTTGGGATGTTTGGAATATTTTCAAAACTGCAGGGTGGGTTTGGTCAAACTGTGACCCATCGCTGCTCTCAGTAATTGGCATATTTTCGTTATAAAATTCGTAATTTCAAACTGCGAATACATGCAGAGAGCCAGAATTTGGCTCCAAAATATGATTCAAGGGTCGAATTTGGGATTTTTGGGATATTTTGAAAACTGCATGGAGGGTTTCGGCAAAATGTGATCCATCTCCGCTTTCAGTAATTGGCATTTTTTCTGTAAAAAAAGTCGTAATTTCAAACTGCGAATACGTGCAGAGAGCCAGAATTTGGCTCCAAAATATGGTTGAAGAGTCGAATTTGGGATGTTTCTGATATTTTTAAAACTGCAGGGAGGGTTTGGGCAAAATGTGAGCCATCGCCACTTTCAATAACTGGCATATTTTCGGTATAAAAAGTCGTAATTTCATTCTGCGATTACGTGCCGAGAGCCAGAAATCGGTTCCAAAATATTCCTCAAGGGTCATATTTGGGATGTTTTGGATATTTCGAAAACTGCAGAGGGGTTTGGACAAAATGTGACCCATCGTCGCTTTCAGTAATTGGTATATTTTTGGTATAAAATTCCTAATTTCAAACTGCGAATACGTGCAGAGAGCCAGAATTAGGCTCCAAAATATGGTTCAAGGGTCGAATTTGGGATGTTTAGGATATTTTGAAAAATGCAGAGAGGGTTTGGGCAAAATGTGACCCATCGCTGATCCCAGTAACTGGCATATATTCGGTATAAAAAGTCGTAATTTCAAACTGCGAATACTTGCGGAGAGCCAGAATTTGGCTCCAAAATACGGTTCAAGGGTCGAATTTGGGATTTTTGGGATATTTTGAAAACTGCAGAGAGGGTTTGGGCAAACTGTTATCCATCGCCGCTTTCAGTAATTGGCATTTTTTCTGTATAAAAATTCGTAATTTCAAACTGCGAATACGTGCAGAGAGCCAGAATTTGGCTCCAAAATATGGCTCAAGCGTCGAATTTGGGATGTTTGGAATATTTTCAAAACTGCAGGGTGGGTTTGGCCAAACTGTGACCCATCGATGCTCCCAGTAATTGGCATATTTTCGTTACAAAAATTCGTAATTTCAAACTGCGAATACATGCAGAGAGCCAGAATTTGGCTCTTATATATGGCCTAAGTATCGAATTTGGGATGTTTGGAATATTTTGAAAACTGCAGGGAGGGTTTCGGCAAAATGAGATCCATCGCCGCTTTCAGTAATTGGCATTTTTTCTGTATAAAAAGTCGTATTTTCAAATAGCAAATACGTGCAGAGAGCCAGAATTTGGCTCCAAAATATGGTTCAAGAGTCGAATTTTGAATGTTTGTGATATTTTTAAAACTGCAGGGAGGGTTTGGGCAAAATGTGACCCATCGCTGATCCCAGTAATTGGCATATATTCGGTATAAAAATCATAATTTCAAACTGCGAATACATGCAGAGAGCGAGAATTTTGCTCCAAAATATTGCTCAAGCTTCAAATTTATGATGTGTTGGATATTTTGAAAACTGCAGGGAGGGTTTGGGCAAAATGTGACTCATCGGCGCGTTCAGTAATTGGCATATTTTGGTATAAAAAGTCGTAATTTCATACTGCGAATACGTTCAGAAAGCCAGAATTTGGCTCCAAATTATGACTCAAGGGTCTTATTTGGGATGTTTAGGATATTTTGAAAACTGCAGGGAGGGTTTGAGCAAAATGTGACTCATCGGCGCTTTCAGTAATTGGCCTATTTTGGTATAAAAAGTCGTAATTTCAAACTGCGAATACGTGCAGAGAGTCAGAGTTTGGTTCCAAAATATGGCTAAGGAGTCGAATTTTGGATGTTTGAGATATTTTTAAAACTGCAGGGTGAATTTGGGCAAACTGTGACCCATCGCCGCTCTCAGTAATTGGCATATATTCGGTATAAAAAGTCATAATTTCAAACTGCGAATACGTGCAAAGAGAGATAATTTTTCTCCAAAATATTGACCAAGCGACAAATTTGGGATGTTTTGGGTATTTTGAAAACGGTAGGGAGGGTTTGAGCAAAATGAGATCCATCGCCGCTTTCAGTAATTGGCATTTTTTCTGTAAAAAAAAGTCGTAATTTCAAACTGCGAATACGTGCAGAGAGCCAGAATTTGGCTCCAAAATATGGTTCAAGAGTCGAATTTCGGATGTTTGTAATATTTTTAAAACTGCAGGGAGGGTTTGGGCAAAATGTGATCCATCGCCGCTTTCAGTAACTGGCATATTTTCGGTATAAAAAGTTTTAATTTCATTCTGCGAATACGTGCAGAAAGCCAGAAATTGGTTCCAAAATATTCCTCAAGGGTCGTATTTGGGATGTTTTGGATATTTCGAAAACTGCAGAGGGGTTTGGGCAAAATGTGACCTATCGTCGCTTTCAGTAATTGGTATATTTTCGGTATAAAAAGTCGTAATTTCAAACTTCGAATACGTGCAGAGAGCCAGAATTTGGCTCCAAAATATGGTTCAAGAGTCGAATTTGGGATGTTTGGGATATTTTGAAAACTACAGAGAGGGTTTGGGCAAAATGTGACCCATCGCTGATCCCAGTAATTGGCATATATTCGGTGTAAAAAGTCGTAATTTCAAATTGCGAATACGTGGAGAGAGCCAGAATTTGGCTCCAAAATATGGTTCAAGGGTCGAATTTGGGATTTTTGGGATATTTTGAAAACTGCAGATAGGGTTTGGGCAAACTGTGATCCATCCCCGCTTTCAGAAATTGGCATTTTTTCTGTATAACAGTTCGTAATTTCAAACTGCGAATACGTGCAGAGCGCCAGAATTTGGCTCCAAAATATGGCTCAATAGTCGAATTTGGGATGTTTGGGATATTTTGAAAACTGCAGGAAGTGTTTGGGCAAAATGTGACTCATCGGCGCGTTCAGTAATTGGCATATTTTCGGTATAAAAAGTCGTAATTTTAAACTGCGAATACGTGCAGAGAGCCAGAATTTAGCGCCAAAATATGGCTCAAGCTTCGAATTTGGGATGTTTGGAATATTTTCAAAACTGCAGGGTGGGTTTGGTCAAACTGTGACCCATCGCTGCTCTCAGTAATTGGCATATTTTCGTTATAAAATTCGTAATTTCAAACTGCGAATACATGCAGAGAGCCAGAATTTGGCTCCAAAATATGATTCAAGGGTCGAATTTGGGATTTTGGGATATTTTGAAAACTGCATGGAGGGTTTGGGCAAAATGTGATCCATCGCCGCTTTCAGTTATTGGCATTTTTTCTGTAAAAAAAGTCGTAATTTCAAACTGCGAATACGTGCAGAGAGCCAGAATTTGGCTCCAAAATATGGTTGAAGAGTCGAATTTGGGATGTTTGTGATATTTTTAAAACTTCGGGAGGGTTTGGGCAAAATGTGACCCATAGCTGATCCCAGTAATTGGCATATATTCGGTATAAAAATTCGTATTTTCAAACTGCGAATACGTGCAGAGATCCAGAGTTTGGTTCCAAAATATAGCTCAAGAGTGGAATTTGGGATGTTTGAGATATTTTCAAAACTGCAGGGTGAATTTGGGCAAACTGTGACCCATCGCCGCTCACAGTAATTGGCATATTTTCGGTGTAAAATTCGTAATTTAAAACTGCGAAAACGTGCCGAGAGCCAGAATTTGGCGCCAAAATATGTTTCAAGGGTCGAATTTGGGATGTTTGGGATATTTTGAAAACTGCAGGAACGGTTTAGGTCAAAATGTGACTCATCGGTGCGTTCAGCAATTGGCATATTTTCGGTATAAAAAGTCGTAATTTCAAACTGCGAATACGTGCAGAGAGCCAGAATTTGGCTCCTTAATATGGCCCAAGCGTCGAATTTGGGATATTTGGGATATTTTGAAAACTGTAGGGAGGGTTTGGGCAAAATGTGATCCATTGCCGCTTTCAGTAATTGGCATTTTTTCTGTATAAAAAGTCGTATTTTCAAACTGCGAGAACGTTCAGAGAGCCAGAATTTGGCTCCAAAATATGGTTCAAGAGTCGAATTTTGGATGTTTGTGATATTTTTAAAACTACAGGGAGGGTTTGGGCAAAATGTGACCCATCGCTGATCCCAGTAATTGGCATATATTCGGTATAAAAATCATAATTTCAAACTGCGAATACATGCAGAGAGCGAGAATTTTGCTCCAAAATATTGCTCAAGCGTCAAATTTGGGATGTTTTGGATATTTTGAAAACTGCAGGGAGGGTTTGGGAAAAATGTGATCCATCGCCGCTTTCAGCAATTGGCATTTTTTCTGTAAAAAAAGTCGTAATTTCAAACTGCGTATACGTGCAGAGAGTCAGAATTTGGCTCCAAATTATGGTTCAAGAGTCGAATTTGGGATGTTTGTGATATTAGTAAAACTGCAGGGAGGGTTTGGGCAAAATGTGATCCATCGCCACTTTCAATAACTGGCATATTTTCGGTATAAAAAGTCGTAATTTCATTCTGCGATTACGAGCCGAGAGCCAGAAATCGGTTCCAAAATATTCCTCAAGGGTCATATTTGGGATGTTTTGGATATTTCGAAAACTGCAGAGGGGTTTGGACAAAATGTGACCCATCGTCGCTTTCAGTAATTGGTATATTTTTGGTATAAAATTCCAAATTTCAAACTGCGAATACGTGCAGAGAGCCAGAATTAGGCTCCAAAATATGGTTCAAGGATCGAATTTGGGATGTTTTGGATATTTTGAAAAATGCAGAGAGGGTTTGGGCAAAATGTGACCCATCGCTGATCCCAGTAACTGGCATATATTCGGTATAAAAAGTCGTAATTTCAAACTGCGAATACTTGCGGAGAGCCAGAATTTGGCTCCAAAATACGGTTCAAGGGTCGAATTTGGGATTTTTGGGATATTTTGAAAACTGCAGAGAGGGTTTGGGCAAACTGTGATCCATCGCCGCTTTCAGTAATTGGCATTTTTTCTGTATAAAAATTCGTAATTTCAAACTGCGAATACGTGCAGAGAGCCA